>NW_027184808.1:0-196415 GCF_040668555.2 Bombus flavifrons | reverse complement strand
AACCCCCAACCCTAACCCCAACCTAACCCCAACCTAACCCCAACCTAACCCCAACCTAACCCCCAACCTAACCCCAACCTAACCCCCAACCTAACCCCCAACCTAACCCCCCAACCTAACCCCAACCTAACCCCCAACCTAACCCCCCAACCTAACCCCAACCTAACCCCAACCTAACCCCAACCTAACCCCAACCTAACCCAACCAACCCCACCTAACCCCAACCTAACCCCAACCTAACCCCAACCTAACCCCAACCTAACCCCAACCTAACCCCCAACCTAACCCCAACCTAACCCCAACCTAACCCCCAACCTAACCCCAACCTAACCCCAACCTAACCCCAACCTAACCCCAACCTAACCCCAACCTAACCCCAACCTAACCCCAACCTAACCCCAACCTAACCCCAACCTAACCCCAACCTAACCCCCACCTAACCCCAACCTAACCCCAACCTAACCCCAACCTAACCCCAACCTAACCCCAACCTAACCCCAACCTAACCCCAACCTAACCCCAACCTAACCCCAACCTAACCCCAACCTAACCCCAACCTAACCCCAACCTACCCCACCTAACCCCAACCTAACCCCAACCTAACCCCAACCTAACCCCAACCTAACCCCCCAACCTAACCCCAACCTAACCCCAACCTAACCCCAACCTAACCCCAACCTAACCCCAACCTAACCCAACCTAACCCCAACCTAACCCCAACCTAACCCCAACCTAACCCCAACCTAACCCCAACCTAACCCCAACCTAACCCCAACCTAACCCCAACCTAACCCCAACCTAACCCCAACCTAACCCCAACCTAACCCCAACCTAACCCCAACCTAACCCCAACCTAACCCCAACCTAACCCCAACCTAACCCCAACCTAACCCCAACCTAACCCCAACCTAACCCCAACCTAACCCCAACCTAACCCCAACCTAACCCCAACCTAACCCAACCTAACCCCAACCTAACCCCAACCTAACCCCAACCTAACCCCAACCTAACCCCAACCTAACCCCAACCTAACCCCAACCTAACCCCAACCTAACCCCAACCTAACCCCAACCTAACCCCAACCTAACCCCAACCTAACCCCAACCTAACCCCAACCTAACCCCAACCTAACCCCAACCTAACCCCAACCTAACCCCAACCTAACCCCAACCTAACCCCAACCTAACCCCAACCTAACCTAACCCCAACCTAACCCCAACCTAACCCCAACCTAACCCCAACCTAACCCCAACCTAACCCCAACCTAACCCCAACCTAACCCAACCTAACCCCAACCTAACCCCAACCTAACCCCAACCTAACCCCAACCTAACCCCAACCTAACCCCAACCTAACCCCAACCTAACCCCAACCTAACCCCAACCTAACCCCAACCTAACCCCAACCTAACCCCAACCTAACCCCAACCTAACCCCAACCTAACCCCAACCTAACCCCAACCTAACCTAACCCCAACCTAACCCCAACCTAACCCCAACCTAACCCCAACCTAACCCCAACCTAACCCCAACCTAACCCCAACCTAACCCCAACCTAACCCCAACCTAACCCCAACCTAACCCCAACCTAACCCCAACCTAACCCAACCTAACCCCAACCTAACCTAACCCCAACCTAACCCCAACCTAACCCCAACCTAACCCCAACCTTTTTTTTTTTTTTTTTTTTTTTACGTGGAGAAATCCTCATGGACACCCGCTACTGTGAAAACAGCAGCGGGTAGTGTCGGACTCTTACCGACTAAAACTCCACGGTGGCCTGTCCTGACGTTTGGTCGAGGGACACCCGGGCTCTCTTGCGAAGTACTACCGGGGTGCCCCCTGTCGTCTATCTCCCTGTAGATCTTGGAGGGAGACGTCCTGTTCTTGCTTGGTCCGTTAGGGGGGGACCACGCCCCCTAACGCCTCGATCCTGTTCTCACGCTCCTAAGGCGGCGGCTGCGCCGCGCCTCCGTGGCGTCTGGTGTTTCTCTGATGCTGCTGCGACGTCCTCGAGGGATGGCGCGATCTTTCTCGGTCTCTTTCCGCCCGCTCCTTCGCGAGCATCACTTGCTCGCAGTACGTGCGGACGGCGACGAACTCCTGGCGCCCTCTGAGCATCGCCTCGACGACCGCTTCTGGGGCTAATCTCTCGCCGATGTCGAGCCGCAGGACGCGTCGCGGTTCTGCCCACGCCGGGCAGTGCTCCAGCGTGTGCTGCGCCGTGTCCTCCTCTTCCTCGCAGTGGTGACAGATGGACGTCACCTCCCGCCGGATCCTGAGCAGGTACTCGCCGAATACTCCGTGGCCGGTGAGCACCTGCGTCGTCCTGAAGGTTAGCGGGACCCCGCCGTGTTCTCTCCAGGCGTCCCAGTTCGGAAGCACGGCGCGAACGGCGCGATGTGGCCGCACGGCGTCCTCCTCCACCAGCCGAGAGCGCCATCGCTCCCAGATCTCAGACTTCGTCTCCTCCCGGATGTTTCGGACCGTCTGGCTGTTGGACGGTGGCGTCGAGCGCCTGTCCGAGCTCGGACCTCTCAGGTGTTCGTACACCCTTCGGAGCGCGAGGGCCTGCAGCTCGAACGGCGGGGACGCCGCCAGCACGGTCGCCGACGCGTAGGACACCGTCCTGTATCCTCTGGCGATGCGGATGGCGATCGTCCGCTGCAATCTTCTCACCAGGACCAGGCTGCGACGACTCGCCGCCAGATCTTCGGCCCAGACGGGAGCCCCGTAGAGGACTCGGGACCGGACCACTCCCTCGTAGAGTCGGCGGACTCCCAGTCCTGCTCCGCCGATGTTCGGTAGGAGGCCGCACAAGGCGTTGGCCGCGGCTGTCACCCTGGGGACCAGGAGCTCGAAGTGCGGTCCGAACGTCCATCCGCTGTCGATGGTGAGACCCAGGTATCTCATCTGGCGTCTCACCGGCACCTCTTCTCCGTCGATGGTCACGGAGAGGTCGGGAGGAGGGGTTCCTCTGCGGCGTTGGTCGAAGAACCATAGGGCCTCGGATTTGGCAGGCGACACTCTCAGCCCGAGCGTCCGAATGGCGCGTACCGCGCATGCCGTGGCGTTCTCCGCGTTGTTCACCGCCTCGTTCCACCATCGTCCCCCGGCCAGAACCAGCGTGTCGTCGGCGTAGCAGACCAGGCCCGCGCCCGGGGGCACGGGGCATCGGAGGACCGAGTCGTAGGCCGTGATCCACAGTATGGGTCCCAGGACCGAGCCCTGTGGCACGCCGCGCTCGACGCGTCTTCTTTCTTCCCCGTCCTTTCCGCTGTACAGGATCCATCGGTCGCTCAAGTACGCCCGGATCACCTCGACGAGATAGGCCGGAACCTCGAAGTATCGCAGGGCTTCCACTATCCTGGTCCAGGGGATGGAGTTGAAGGCGTTCGTGACGTCCAGCGATACCGCCAATCCCACCCCCTGACGAGCGACCGTGTCCTCGGCCATGGATCGGACTCGCCTCACCGCGTCCACCGTCGAGCGGCCTCGGCGAAATCCGTACTGGCTTTCGTGCCATCCGGGCGTCCTCTCCGTCATGTGAGCCTCCAGACGGGCGGCGATGATTCGCTCGAACAGCTTTCCCACCTCGTCGAGCAGGCATATGGGCCTGTACGCGGACGGCGAGTCCGGCGGACGATCCTCTTTCCGCAGCAGAACCAGTCTCGCCGTCCGCCACGTCCGGGGGTAGGCACCCTCCCTCAGGCATCTGGTGTACAGGTGTCGCAGGCGGGGAGCCATGGCGTCGATCGTCTCCGCCCACACTCGGCCTGGGATTCCGTCCGGACCCGGTGCCACGTCGCGGGATGCCATCCTCCTCGTGGCTTCGAAGAGCTCCTCTTCGGTGACTCCGAGCTCTTCGCTCCACTCCGTCGTCGTCACCGCCTCCTCGTCGTCGTCGTCGCCGCCGAAGCAGGAGGATGGCGCTGATCGTCCCGCGTCCCTGTCTTCCGGTGGGAACAGAGTACCGATGACCTTGTTCAGCAGCACCGGGTCCATGTTCGCGGTCAGCGGGGGCGCCGTAGGTCGCAACTTCTTCGTCGCTATCTTGTACGGCCGCCCCCACGGATCGGATTCGACCGCCTCGACCAGCTCAGCCCAGCACCGAGCTTTCGCGATCTTGATCTCCCGCTGAAGAGTGCGTCTCGCCTCTCTGTACGCCTCGTAGCAGCTGGAGATCTCCTCTTCGTCGCGCGTCAGCCTGCGACGGCGGGCCCTCAGGAATCTTCTGCGGGCTCGGACGCAGCTCGCTCGCAGCTCCGCGATTTCCGGTGTCCACCAGTACACGCGGCGATCGCGTCTACCGCCCGGGACGGAGCGCGGCATCGAGGCGTCGCACGCCGCGCTCATGCGTCGGCGAAGTTCTTCCGCCTCCTCGTCGACGCTTTCCAACGATGATGCTGCTCCTGTTGTCCGTCGGGCGTCCCAACTCCAGGCGGAGACGGTGGCCGCCGCCCGCAGCAGGTCCTTGTCCCTCTCCTTGAGCCGCCATCGCGGTGGTGGGCGGGATCGATTCTCTCCTCGTCGTCGGGCGTCGTCGTCGTTGTCGGCCTGTGCAGTCTCGGGGGCCACCTCCATCAGTATGTAGAGGTGGTCGGACAGCGTTTCCATCCCCTCGGCCACTCTCCAGTCGTGGATCCGCCTGAACAGCTCCGGGGTAGTCCACGTGACGTCGACCACGGAGGACCCTCTCCATGCCACGCAGGTGCTCGCCGAGCCTCTGTTCGCCAGCACGAGCCCGAGACCCGCGGCCCAGTCGGTGAGCATCCTTCCCCGAGAGTTGGTACCGGGGTTTCCCCATTGCGTGGAATGGGCGTTAAAGTCCCCGAGGACGAGCGCCTGGCCGGGAAGGCGTCTCCTGACGCACTCGCCGACCCTGTCCAGAAAGTCCCCGTACGCATCCAGGCCGATGTTGGGGGAGACGTAGACGGCCACCACCGCTATCCTAGCCCACTCGACCGCGACGAAGCCGTGGCCGCGATCGAGCGGAACGCCGGGGGCACTCGAGGCTGACGTCCAAGTTATCGCCGTGGCTCCGTCCAGGTCCGCGATCCAGTTGGGAACGTCGGGAACGCGGTACGGCTCGGCCACCGCCGCGAGGGCGATCTCGTTCTCTCGGATGGTCTGAGAGAGCAGATCTTGCGCTCTTCTCGACCTACCGAGGTTGCATTGGAGGAGGCGCTCGAATTACGCGGTCACCTCCATGGCCTCCTCCCGACCATCCGCCGCTGCTGCTTTCGCGGCGCTTCCTGGACTCTTTTCCGCCGCTGGCTCGCGGATTGGTCTCCTCTTCTTCTTGGTCTTCGGGGGCGCGCAGGCCGCCCCGCCCATCCTGTGGTTGGCGGGTGCCCCGAGCGACTCGCACAGAGGGCACTTGGGAGCAGAGGCCGGACAGCCTCTGGCTCGATGTCCGCTACCGCCGCACCTGTAGCACAGATGCCCGCGATCCACACCGGACACGCACGTTGCGCGCACGTGCCCCAGCTCCAGGCACTTGAAGCACTGGAGGGGCCGCTTCGGGATCGCTCTGATCCTGGCTGTCGACCAACCCAGGGCGATTTTCCCCGCCTGGGCTAGTTTGCGGGCTCCTGCCACCGGGCATTTGATCCACACGGACCCGAGGCCGCCCCTGGTGGCGCCGATCTCTCCGATGTGCATCTCGGCGCAGCCGCATCCCGCGGCCGAGGCCAAAGCTCGCCGCAGTTCGTCCTTTTTGACCGAGATGTCGATCCCGGTCACTTGGAGCTCGGCCATCCTGGTTGGTGTGGCGACTCTCACCGCCGTCGGATCCAGCGCCTCGGCCAGACGCGTCGCCAGCAGTGTCGCCTTTCCCCTGTCCCTGTCCCCAGGGACTCTGATGATTATGGCGCCCGTCATCGCCTTCCTCATGTCGACGGACTCCACACCCACCTCCGAGAGCGGGACCTTCGCTCTGGCTGCCTCCAGCACGTCGGCGTACGACATCCTGGCTCCCTCGTTCAACGTCAGAGTCACCGCGGATGTTCGCGGTGCTCTAGGGAGCGTGACCGTCTTGGGTGCCTGCGGCGGTCCTCTTTTCGCTGCGGCGGCGCTCGGTTTCGGCGCGCCTGTCGTCCTTGACTGCGGTGGCCGCTGGCGTCCGCTCGTCGCCGGCGGAGCCACGGTCGCCCCGTTTCTCGCCGTCTCGACTCCAGCGGCGGCGGCAGCGGCGGCGGCGGCGGCGGCGGCTGTCTTCTTCCGCTTCTTCCGTTGCCTCTTCCCCCTTGATTCCACCACTGTCCACGTCTCGCCACCCTCCTGCTCCTTCGGTAGCGACGCAGTTTGGGAGGCACGTAGAGTAGCGGGGCGGTCCGCGCTTCGACGTGCGTCGGGGGTCCTTGGTCGTCGGTTCCCGAGCAGCTCCTCGATGTCCTTGACGATGGAGGGTCTGAGCTCCCGGACCTCCTTCTCCAGGGCATCTAGGCGTGCCCTGTCGCTGTTGTCTTCCCTCGGAGGACGGCCATACTCGCACAGTGGGCCGGTGCATCGCGGACACTCCTGAACGCGAGCAGTCAATATCGCCAGCTGTTGGCGAAGGGCTGCGTTCTCTTGCTCCACCGCGGACAGCCTCGTGTCTACGACGTCGCTGTCGCGCGCCTGTCCGGTCCTTCTCCTGCAGGACTCGTGCTTCCAGGCGGCGGTGAGATAGCTCGCCGCGTCTTTTAGTGCCTTTATGCACGTTCCTTTCAGGTTGGACGATATCGTCGCAACCCTCATGATTTCGGAGATGCGCATCGTCACCTCCGCGCTGACCTCCGCGGGCGAGCTCGTCCTTACGAGGATGTCCAGTTCCTCGGGCACGTCCGGGGTCGTAATGGCGACCCTCCTCTTCTTACCCCTGGACGTCGCAGAGGCCAGCGACGAACGCGACGAGATCGAGGCGACGGACTCCTCGTCGTCGGACCTTACTCGCGTCCGCGGCCCTACTGCCACCGATGACGTGGCATAGTCGACCAGGGGCGGAGCGAGAAAAGCGTACTCCGGCCTGTCCGTGCTCCTGAGCGAGCTCCTCGTGCTCCTCCTCCTTGGAGATTCCTCCGCCATCTCCATCCCATTGTCCTCGCCAGACGCAGAAACACGTCCGGGGGCCTGGCGGTCCACCCTCGAACGGCCGTGGTCGTGAGATGACGACGCAGCGGGGCCCACTTGACTACCCACGACTGCGCCGGTACTGGGGTATCCCTCCCCTGCACCGTAAACGTTTTTACCTAGTTTCTTATCTTCCATGTTTGGTTTGTTTGTTTGGTCGCCGGGTCGTCAACAAATCTGCATCCTGGTGCCACTCACTCTTTCGCACCCTACCCCGGTCAAGGCCGGTGCAGGGTGACGGGGAGCCCCACGAGAAGGTGAGGTGAGTGGTCTTGGCAGATATGGGCCCACCAACTTCTCCGAAGTTCTCCGCACCGGATCAGCGAACCGACGGGTACCAAAGGCACCGACCAGCCGCCACCCGACTATAGGAGAACATCAGATCCATCGGGGTTTCCCAGGGCGTGGTCCTACGACCTGGGAACCCATACCCGCCTCGTGCTCCCCAACCTAACCCCAACCTAACCCCAACCTAACCCCAACCTAACCCCAACCTAACCCCAACCTAACCCCAACCTAACCCCAACCTAACCCCAACCTAACCCCAACCTAACCCCAACCTAACCCCAACCTAACCCCAACCTAACCCCAACCTAACCCCAACCTAACCCCAACCTAACCCCAACCTAACCCCAACCTAACCCCAACCTAACCCCAACCTAACCTAACCCCAACCTAACCTAACCCCAACCTAACCCCAACCTAACCCCAACCTAACCCCAACCTAACCCCAACCTAACCCCAACCTAACCCCAACCTAACCCCAACCTAACCCCAACCTAACCCCAACCTAACCCCAACCTAACCCCAACCTAACCCCAACCTAACCCCAACCTAACCCCAACCTAACCCCAACCTAACCCCAACCTAACCCCAACCTAACCCCAACCTAACCCCAACCTAACCCCAACCTAACCCCAACCTAACCCCAACCTAACCCCAACCTAACCCCAACCTAACCCCAATATATAACATTATACGTTATAACGTAATACAATAATAACGTAATACAATACAATATAACGTTATACGTTACATGGTGATACTATATAACGTTATAACGTAATACTATATAACGTTATACGTTAGGTGGTAATATTATATAACGTTATACGTTATAACGTAATACAATATAAAGTTATACGTTACATGGTGATACTATATAACGTTATAACGTAATACTATGTAACGTTATACGTTAGATGGTAATATTATATAACGTTATACGTTATAACGTAATACTATATAACGTTAAACGTCATAACGTAATACTATATTATTACGTTATACGTAATAACGTAATACTATATAACGTTATACGTTATATGGTGATACTATATAACGTTATAACGTAATACTATATAACGTTATACGTTATATGGTAATACTATATAACGTCATACGTCATAATGTAATACTATATAACGTTATACGTTATAAGGTAATACTATAAAACGTTATGCATTATAACGTAATACTATATAACGTTATACGTTTTAACGTAATACTATATAATGTTATACGTTATAACGTAATACTATATAACGTTATACGTTATACCGTAATACTATGTAACGTTATACGTTATAAGGTAATACTTTATAACGATATACGTTATAACGTAATACTATATAACGTTATACGTTATAACGTAATACTATATAACGTTATACGTTATAACGTAATACTATATAACGTCATACGTCATAATGTAATACTATATAATGTTATACGTTATAACGTAATACTATATAACGTTATACGTTACATGGTGATACTATATAACGTTATAACGTAATACTATATAACGTTATACGTTATACGGTAATATTATATAACGTTATACGTCATAACGTAATACTATATAACGTTAAACGTCATAACGTAATACTATATTATTACGTTATACGTTATAACGTAATACTATATAACGTTATACGTTATATGGTGATACTATATAACGTTATAACGTAATACTATATAACGTTATACGTTATATGGTAATACTATATAACGTCATACGTCATAATGTAATACTATATAACGTTATACGTTATAAGGTAATACTATAAAACGTTATGCATTATAACGTAATACTATATAACGTTATACGTTATATGGTAATAGCATATACCGTTATACGTCATAACGTAATACTATATAACGTTATACGTTATAAAGTAATACTATATAACGTTATACGTTATATGGTGATACTATATAACGTTATAACGTAATACTATATAACGTTATACGTTATATGGTAATACTATATAACGTCATACGTCATAATGTAATACTATATAACGTTATACGTTATAAGGTAATACTATAAAACGTTATGCATTATAACGTAATACTATATAACGTTATACGTTATATGGTAAAAAAATATAACGTTATACGTCATAACGTAATACTATATAACGTTATACGTTATAACGTAATACTATATAACGTTATACGTTATAACGTAATACGATATAACGTTATACGTTATAACGTAATACTATATAACGTTATACGTTATAACGTAATACTATATAACGTTATACGTTATATGGTGATACTATATAACGTTATAACGTAATACTATATAACGTTATACGTCATAACGTAATACTATATAACGTTATACGTTATAACGTAATACTATATAACGTTATACGTTACATGGTGATACTATATAACGTTATAACGTAATACTATATAACGTTATATGGTAATACTATATAACGTTATACGTCATAACGTAATACTATATAACGTTATACGTTATAACGTAATACTATATAACGTTATACGTCATAACGTAATACTATATAACGTTATACGTTATAACGTAATACTATATAACGTTATACGTTATAACGTAATACTATATAACGTTATACGTCATAACGTAATACTATATAACGTTATACGTTATAACGTAATACTATATAACGTTATACGTTATAACGTAATACTATATAATGTTATACGTTATAACGTAATACTATATAACGTTATACGTTATAGCGTACTACTATATAACGTTATACGTTATATGGTGATACTATATAACGTTATAACGTAATACTATATAACGTTATACGTTATATGGTGATACTATATAACGTTATAACGTAATACTATATAACGTTATACGTCATAACGTAATACTATATAACGTTATACGTTATAACGTAATACTATATAACGTTATACGTTACATGGTGATACTATATAACGTTATAACGTAATACTACATAACGTTATACGTTATATGGTAATATTATATAACGTTATACGTTATAACGTAATACTATATAACGATATACGTTATAACGTAATACTATATAACGTTATACGTTATAACGTAATACTATATAACGTTATACGTCATAACGTAATACTATATATCGTTATACGTTATAAGGTAATACTATATAACGATATACGTTCTAACGTAATACCATATAACGTTATACGTCATAACGTAATACTATATAACGTTATACGTTATAACGTAATACTATATAACGTTATACGTTACGTGGTGATACTATATAGCGTTATAACATAATACAATATAACGTTATACGTTATAACGTAATACAATATAACGTTATACGTTACATGGTGATACTATATAACGTTATACGTCATAACGTAATACTATATAACGTTAAACGTCATAACGTAATACTATATTATTACGTTATACGTTATAACGTAATACTACATAACGTTATGCGTTATAACATAATACTATATAACGTTATACGTTACATGGTGATACTATATAACGTTATACGTTACATGGTGATACCATATAACGTTATACGTTTTAACGTAATACTATATAATGTTATACGTTATAACGTAATACTATATAACGTTATACGTTATACCGTAATACTATGTAACGTTATACGTTATAAGGTAATACTTTATAACGATATACGTTATAACGTAATTCTATATAACGTTATACGTTATAACATAATACTATATAACGTTATACGTTATAACGTAATACTATATAACGTCATACGTCATAATGTAATACTATATAATGTTATACGTTATACCGTAATACTATATAACGTTATACGTTACATGGTGATACTATATAACGTTATAACGTAATACTATATAACGTTATACGTTATATGGTAATATTATATAACGTTATACGTCATAACGTAATACTATATAACGTTAAACGTCATAACGTAATACTATATTATTACGTTATACGTTATAACGTAATACTATATAACGTTATACGTTATATGGTGATACTATATAACGTTATAACGTAATACTATATAACGTTATACGTTATATGGTAATACTATATAACGTCATACGTCATAATGTAATACTATATAACGTTATACGTTATAAGGTAATACTATAAAACGTTATGCATTATAACGTAATACTATATAACGTTATACGTTATATGGTAATAGCATATAACGTTATACGTCATAACGTAATACTATATAACGTTATACGTTATAACGTAATACTATATAACGTTATACGTTATAACGTAATACTATATAACGTTATACGTTATAACGTAATACTATATAACGTTATACGTTATAACGTAATACAATATAACATTATACGTTATAACGTAATACAATATAACGTTATACGTTACATGGTGATACTATATAACGTTATAACGTAATACTATATAACGTTATACGTTATATGGTAATATTATATAACGTTATACGTCATAACGTAATACTATATAACGTTATACGTTACATGGTGATACTATATAACGTTATAACGTAATACTATATAACGTTATACGTCATAACGTAATACTATATAACGATATACGTTATAAGGTAATACTATATAACGATATACGTTCTAACGTAATACTATATAACGTTATACGTCATAACGTAATACTATATCACGTTATACGTTATAACGTAATACTATACAACGTTATACGTTACATGGTGATACTATATAACGTTATAACGTAATACTATATAACGTTATATGGTAATACTATATAACGTTATACGTCATAACGTAATACTATATAACGTTATACGTTATAACGTAATACTATATAACGTTATACGTTATAACGTAATACTATATAATGTTATACGTTATAACGTAATACTATATAACGTTATACGATATAACGTAATACTATATAACGTTATACGTTATAACGTAATACTATATAACGTTATACGTTATAACGTAATACTATATAACGTTATACGTTATAACGTAATACTATATAACGTTATACGTTATAACGTAATACTATATAACGTTATACGTTATAACGTAATACTATATAACGTTATACGTCATAACGTAATACTATATCACGTTATACGTTATAACGTAATACTATACAACGTTATACGTTACATGGTCATACTATATGTCGGAGATGAAAGGACATCGGAGTCCTCCCTTTGGAACCCCGGGAAAATCCCTTAACACCGTAGTCTAGATTCTATCATAGGCGTAATTAAACAATTGTCGTCTTTCGATCCGATTGTATTTGTTCAAGATTTGTGATAATGAGCTTGGGCTCGAGGCGATAGCCAGTCGCCGAACGTAGCCGCGGTCAAGGGATGAACGTTTTGCCTAACAAAGGTATGAAGTAATTCTATAGCTCTCCTTAAAAGAAATATCTCTGGCGACACATGACAGTAAACATTCCAACGGTCTCTGTCCCGTGGCCACACGCAGTTCCTATTCTTCGAGAAAGATGATTGCCAGATGTCGATGTCTCTCCACAGTACGTGATCAGCTAGCCCGAGGGCCGTTATAAACACTAATATCTAGTTACCTAAAGTCCTTCGAACAGATAAACAGTCTTTGTCCCAACTACGGGAAGATAGGGGAGATCTATTTCTTTCAACGAACGGCGTCTCCCACTAGCAACTTTCCCTCGAGGGCGGCTAGCATCTTTTTCTAACCACCGATATGGAGATTGACCAATTAGCAGCAACGCCAATTTCCCTCACCTTCTAAACGAAGGCTATCCTCGACGAATCCAAGAATCTCGTGTCCTTAGACACACCCCATCATAGTTTTCCTCTGCAGCATAATCGCGAAGGAAAGTCATTCTCTCTGGTGAAGTCGTATTAGCGAGTTACGTAACGTCTGCACGCTCGGTGGATATTCCACGTTTTAACAAAGAGTCCGACTTAGATTTTGTGAGCATGTTCATCCACCATCCCGTCGACCGCGGATTCGTTATTGAGCCTAGGATCATTGTCATTAGTTTCTCGAGTATCTAATTACCACGGTTCCTTGTCCAATCCTATAATAATCGTATCTGCACTAGTCAATGTCTTCTCTATTGCTTATCGACAATGCGTAAACCAAACGACGATTCGTTTCACGCCCCTAATCCTAATTGCAATGTAAACCCGACATATATTATTACGTTATACGTTATAACGTAATACTATATAACGTTATACGTCATAACGTAATACTATATATCGTTATACGCTATAAGGTAATAGCTATATAACGATATACGTTCTAACGTAATACCATATTACGTTATACGTCATAACGTAATACTATATAACGTTATACGTTATAACGTAATACTATATAACGTTATACGTTACATGGTGATACTATATAACGTTATACGTAATACTATATAACGTTATATGGTAATACCATATAACGTTATACGTTATAACGTAATACTATATAACGTTATACGTTATAACGTAATACTATATAACGTTATACGTCATAACGTAATACTATATAACGATATGCGTTATAAGGTAATACTATATAACGATATACGTTCTAACGTAATACTATATAACGTTATACGTCATAACGTAATACTATATCACGTTATACGTCATAACGTAATACTATATAACGTTATACGTTATAACGTAATACTATATAACGTCATACGTCATAATGTAATACTATATAATGTTATACGTTATAACGTAATACTATATAACGTTATACGTTACATGGTGATACTATATAACGTTATAACGTAATACTATATAACGTTATACGTTATAACATAATACTATATAACGTTATACGTTATAACGTAATACTATATAACGTCATACGTCATAATGTAATACTATATAATGTTATACGTTATAAGGTAATACTATATAACGTTATACGTTACATGGTGATACTATATAACGTTATAACGTAATACTATACAACGTTATACGTTACATGGTGATACTATATAACGTTATAACGTAATACTATATAACGTTATATGGTAATACTATATAACGTTATACGTCATAACGTAATACTATATAACGTTATACGTTATAACGTAATACTATATAACGTTATACGTTATAACGTAATACTATATAACGTTGTACGTTATAACGTAATACTATATAACGTTATACGATATAACGTAATACTATATAACGTTATACGTTATAACGTAATACTATATAACGTTATATGTTATAACGTAATACTATATAACGTTATACGTTATAACGTAATACTATATAACGTTACACGTTATAACGTAATACTATATAACGTTATACGTCATAACGTAATACTATATAACGTTATACGTTCTAACGTAATACTATATAACGTTATACGTCATAACGTAATACTATATCACGTTATACGTTATAACGTAATACTATACAACGTTATACGTTACATGGTCATACTATATAACGTTATAACGTAATACTATATAACGTTATACGTTATAACATAATACTACATAACGTTATACGTTATAACGTAATACTATATAACGTCATACGTCATAATGTAATACTATATAATGTTATACGTTATAACGTAATACTATATAACGTTATACGTTACATGGTGATACTATATAACGTTACAACGTAATACTATATAACGTTATACGTTATATGGTAATATTATATAACGTTATACGTCATAACGTAATACTATATAACGTTAAACGTCATAACGTAATACTATATTATTACGTTATATGTTATAACGTAATACTATATAACGTTATACGTTATATGGTGATACTATATAACGTTATAACGTAATACTATATAACGTTATACGATATAACGTAATACTATATAACGTTATACGTTATAACGTAATACTATATAACGTTATACGTTATAACGTAATACTATATAACGTTATACGTTATAATGTAATACTATATAACGTTATACGTCATAACGTAATACTATATAACGTTATACGTTCTAACGTAATACTATATAACGTTATACGTCATAACGTAATACTATATCACGTTATACGTTATAACGTAATACTATACAACGTTATACGTTACATGGTCATACTATATAACGTTATAACGTAATACTATACAACGTTATACGTTACATGGTGATACTATATAACGTTATAACGTAATACTATATAACGTTATATGGTAATACTATATAACGTTATACGTCATAACGTAATACTTTATAACGTTAAACGTCATAACGTAATACTATATTATTACGTTATACGTTATAACGTAATACTATATAACGTTATACGTCATAACGTAATACTATATATCGTTATACGCTATAAGGTAATACTATATAACGATATACGTTCTAACGTAATACCATATTACGTTATACGTCATAACGTAATACTATATAACGTTATACGTTATAACGTAATACTATATAACGTTATACGTCATAACGTAATACTATATCACGTTATACGTTATAACGTAATACTATACAACGTTATACGTTACATGGTCATACTATATGTCGGAGATGAAAGGACATCGGAGTCCTCCCTTTGGAACCCCGGGAAAATCCCTTAACACCGTAGTCTAGATTCTATCATGGGCGTAATTAAACAATTGTCGTCTTTCGATCCGATTGTATTTGTTCAAGATTTGTGATAATGAGCTTGGGCTCGAGGCGATAGCCAGTCGCCGAACGTAGCCGCGGTCAAGGGATGAACGTTTTGCCTAACAAAGGTATGAAGTAATTCTATAGCTCTCCTTAAAAGAAATATCTCTGGCGACACATGACAGTAAACATTCCAACGGTCTCTGTCCCGTGGCCACACGCAGTTCCTATTCTTCGAGAAAGATGATTGCCAGATGTCGATGTCTCTCCACAGTACGTGATCAGCTAGCCCGAGGGCCGTTATAAACACTAATATCTAGTTACCTAAAGTCCTTCGAACAGATAAACAGTCTTTGTCCCAACTACGGGAAGATAGGGGAGATCTATTTCTTTCAACGAACGGCGTCTCCCACTAGCAACTTTCCCTCGAGGGCGGCTAGCATCTTTTTCTAACCACCGATATGGAGATTGACCAATTAGCAGCAACGCCAATTTCCCTCACCTTCTAAACGAAGGCTATCCTCGACGAATCCAAGAATCTCGTGTCCTTAGACACACCCCATCATAGTTTTCCTCTGCAGCATAATCGCGAAGGAAAGTCATTCTCTCTGGTGAAATCGTATTAGCGAGTTACGTAACGTCTGCACGCTCGGTGGATATTCCACGTTTTAACAAAGAGTCCGACTTAGATTTTGTGAGCATGTTCATCCACCATCCCGTCGACCGCGGATTCGTTATTGAGCCTAGGATCATTGTCATTAGTTTCTCGAGTATCTAATTACCACGGTTCTTTGTCCAATCCTATAATAATCGTATCTGCACTAGTCAATGTCTTCTCTATTGCTTATCGACAATGCGTAAACCAAACGACGATTCGTTTCACGCCCCTAATCCTAATTGCAATGTAAACCCGACATCAGAAGTGGGATCAGTGCCGGTTATAACAGTGCAAGAGCTTACGACCATCGTGCGCGAGTTAATTCTGTTGCTAGTGCAAAAATCGAGTGTGGAACCTAACAATTTTTCGCCGCCGCGTTTTAACCCTGAAACCGCGGGCTTCGACTCCGCTGCATGATGCGCAGCTGTTAATTTGATTATGGAGGAAAATCCTTACAATGCAGTGCCCTGAATATAATTTCAATAACGAACGTCGAATCGACTTCTACGTAGTGGAAGCACCAACTGGTGGATCAAGTCATCCGGGTGAGTCGTTTCCATTTTTACCCCGATTTTGGAGCCGAGTGCTCACTAATTAAAGAATCCGTAGTCTTGAGATTTTCTGGCAAAAGAACGATTGATACAGTAGTAATGCGAGGAATAAGAAATATTTGTACTAAACGCACATCTCAAATCTTGTCCGTTGCAGGTGTTAGTGGTTAGAGATAAATTCTTCATGTCCTCGCTTATAGTTATTTAAAAATATGATATCGCGATTGCTCGTTAAATTTCAAGCCAAGGTTTTGACGCAATATTACACAAACTAGTCTCGCTATGTGTAAAACAAAAATAATTAATGCCTGTAATAAAACCGCTGAAAACGAGATCGATGTTAATGAAGTTGACAATGAGGTACATGGTAGCGATAAAATTCGATTAATCTTTCTTTTCGAAAAATCAAAGATTCATTCGTTACGGGTTTCCTACGTACTCGCGTAAATACAGGCCAGTTAGAAATACAATTAATTGATCCTAACATCACCGTACAAAAAAAGTCCTTATAGATTCCGCGAGGAAGAGCGCAGAATAGTACGTGAGAGAATAAGCGAATTAATTGGAGCCAAATATCATAAGGCCTAGTAATTCACCGTTCGCGAGGCCTATGTTGCACGTGAAGACGAACGATGGTTCAGATAGATGATTAGTAGATTTTCAAGAACTAAATAAAAATACGGTCGCGGATCGGTATCCTTTACCCCTTATTGCAGATCAAGTCGCGAGATTGCAAATGCGAGATATTTTACTAGTCTGACATGGCCAGCGGATTTCGCCAAATCCCTATTCATCCTAATTCTAGAAAATATACAGCAATGGACGATTTGGACAATAAGTTGTTGTTTTCTTCAAATTCTTTTGTGCCTTTGTTCTGTCCACACGACGTCCTTTTATTTTCATAATCGTTTTTCCGAACGGCGATATTGCGCTGACTCCGTTGAAACAAGGATTTTTGCATTTTTAGACAACCCTAATAATTTTGCAACTAATACTTTTCTAAATATTCTAATTTCTTCCTTGCTGCAATTTTAAAACCATCAAAGCGTTTACCACAGAAGTACCCAGAAGTAGTCGTACCAAGTCTTCGGTACCATTTGATCCCTTTTCTAAGAAGGCATAAGAAACCATTTGGTCGAAATAATTTATACCACACTTTTCTTCATTGTATTCGACAACAGCTGTTGGTTTTCATGTTGCGAGCGAACGAAATGAGATCGTGCTTGAGATTCCTTTGGAAACACGTATGGCACCCAACGTGCCATTCGTACATTGTTGTTTATTTGGATGATGTTCTAATTGTTGCCTACTCCATAGATCGAGTTCTAAAAAGACCATACACCGTATTAAATACCCTCGTAAATGCCAGATTTTCATCTAATTCTTCTAAATGCTCTTTCCTAAACATATCGGTACTCTATTTGGAACATGTAATTCATAACGGAGAAGTCCGCCCCAACCCGGGTGGAATGCAAACCTTGAGTTCTTTACCTGAACCAACGACCGTCACACAGCATAGACAGTTCATAGGTTTAGTTTCTTACTTCCGAAAATTCGTCTCTAAATCTTCACAGGTAATGAAACCTCTATGCACACTTACTTTCGGTAACAAAAACATAACTTGGACAGATAAACACGAAAAGAGGAGGCAAAAGGCAACTTCCATCCGGACTGATGCTTTGGCGTTAACGATATTTGACCCTGATTATCCGATAGGATTACATACTGACGCTAGTTTGGATGTATATGGGGTTACTTTAACGCATAAGGTTGAAGCTAAAAACAGGGTAGTGAAATATTACAGAAAAGGAACTAACCTTGCGGAATCTAGGTATCATTCATATGGACTAGAGACGTTAGCAGTCGTTATACGCTGTTAAACATTTTCGCCACTATTTACATGATCGAGAATTTCTTGTCGTTACTGATTGTAATTCCTTAACGTCATCTCTAGAAATGGTGTGAAATTAAATGACAGTGTTTACAGGTGGTGGGCTTGCTTACAAACTTTTACTTTTGACATTATGTATCAAGAAGGTAAACGAGAGGCTCACGTAGATTTCTTCTCGCGGAACCCCGTAGACTTAGATCACCGTACGATCAACAAAGTCGTAGAGAAGGAAATCAATCCGACCGAAATCTCCGAAGATTGGCTATTAGCGGGACAACGTTGCGACTCCCAAATTTCTGAGATCGTCAATAAATTGCAAAACGAGGAGCTCACGGAAAATATAGCGAATATGTATGAATTACGGTCCGGTAATTCCTTCATCGTAAGATACAGAGAAAAGGCAGACCTCTCCGCTTGCCCATTGTCCCAAGAGGTTTTAGGTGGTCCGTTATTAACCATGTGCACCAGTCCATTATGCACTTAGGTTGGGATAAAACGCTTGAGAAACTGTGCGAGTATTACTGGTTCGAAGGAATGACGAAAATATGTTCGTAAATTCGTAGAGAACCGTCATGCTTGTCAAGTTTCGAAGGCAAGTTCAGGTAAAATACAAGCTGAATTACGTCCTATACCTAAGACCAGCATACCCTGGCATACAGTTCACGTGGACATAGCGGGCAAACTAAGCGGTGAAAGTGATTCGAAAGAATATGTCATTGTTTTGGTCGACGTTTTTACTAAATTCGTATATCTGCATCATACTCGTAAAATAGATTCCCTTAGTATCGTTAAAACACTTAAGTATGCTATATTTTTATTCGGGAGTCCTCGCTGGATAATAGCAGACCGAGGAAGATGTTTTACAGGCAAAGAATTTCAAGACTTTGTAGAGATAAACATATTAAACTCCACTTAATGGCAACCGGTGCTAGCAGGGCCAACGGACAGGTAAAGCGTATTATGGGTACGCTAAAAAAAAATACGTTCACAACAATAGAAACGACCGGGCGGTCCTGGCAAGACGCGATCGGGGAAACACAACTAGCTTTAAATTCTACCCCCAACCGCGTGACTAAGTCGAGCCCATTGGAACTACTAATCGGTAAAACAGCGAGACCCTACGGCTTGTCCGTACCCGACAACATCGAAGAAAGAGAATTAGACATCTCCCATGTAAGACAACAGGCGATAAAGAATATAGAAGCAAGTGCCAAATACGATAAGGATAGGTTCGACAAAAACAAAGCTCAAGTAGTTAGGTTTAACCTTGGTGATTTTGTATTACGCAAAAACGAGGAAAGAAACCAAACGAAGCTAGATCCGAAATTCAGGGGTCCATTCAGGATAGCAGAGATTTTGGAAGGAGATAGGTACACCTTAGAAACTTTAGACGGTAAAAGATCATATAAGGACAGACATGACAGACTGAGAAAAACGCCAGACAGCAGCGTTCCTGCTGAGTTAGACGTCTACGATGATGACAACGACGGTGATAATAACGATGCAAGTTCACGGACCTCAGAGGATCATTAATACCACGTTGCGGCTGTGCATCCAGTGTGGTGCTCTGCGCCTTCGTAATATGTCCAGTGGGACATTCTGCGCCTTTGTAATACGTCCAGTGGGACATTCTGCGCCTTTGTAATACGTCCAGTGGGACATTCTGCGCCTTTGTAATACGTCCAGTGGGACATTCTGCGCCTTTGTAATACGTCCAGTGGGACATTCTGCGCCTTTGTAATACGTCCAGTGGGACATTCTGCGCCTTCGTAATACGTCCAGTGGGACACTCTGCGCCTTCGTAATACGTCCAGTGGGACACTCTGCGCCTTCGTAATACGTCCAGTGGGACACTCTGCGCCTTCGTAATACGCCCAACGTAGTAACACGATCCAACAATCTGAGATTCACCCGTGTACGAAATCGAAAATGATCTGTCGTGTCGTTATGGTCTGACTGATAACTCACGGAATGCAACTAGCACTTTGGATACAAATTATAACGCCACTAATTTTAGTTCTTTTTCATTTCCCTGCTTGTCAAACCTCTGAACAGAATCTCGTTATCGAAATGGACCCTCGACTTATTTGGAACATTTAATTGAATGGTAAATAATATCAGTTACGTCGAGTCTAATGTAAAAAAAAAAAAAAAAAAAAAAAAAGAAAAAAAAAATTTTTGCAATATTTTAGTTACACACGAGGACGTGTGATAGTCAGGATGGCCGTGTCGGAGATGAAAGGACATCGGAGTCCTCCCTTTGGAACCCCGGGAAAATCCCTTAACACCGTAATCTAGATTCTATCATAGGCGTAATTAAACAATTGTCGTCTTTCGATCCGATTGTATTTGTTCAAGATTTGTGATAATGAGCTTGGGCTCGAGGCGATAGCCAGTCGCCGAACGTAGCCGCGGTCAAGGGATGAACGTTTTGCCTAACAAAGGTATGAAGTAATTCTATAGCTCTCCTTAAAAGAAATATCTCTGGCGACACATGACAGTAAACATTCCAACGGTCTCTGTCCCGTGGCCACACGCAGTTCCTATTCTTCGAGAAAGATGATTGCCAGATGTCGATGTCTCTCCACAGTACGTGATCAGCTAGCCCGAGGGCCGTTATAAACACTAATATCTAGTTACCTAAAGTCCTTCGAACAGATAAACAGTCTTTGTCCCAACTACGGGAAGATAGGGGAGATCTATTTCTTTCAACGAACGGCGTCTCCCACTAGCAACTTTCCCTCGAGGGCGGCCAGCATCTTTTTCTAACCACCGATATGGAGATTGACCAATTAGCAGCAACGCTAATTTCCCTCACCTTCTAAACGAAGGCTATCCTCGACGAATCCAAGAATCTCGTGTCCTTAGACACACCCCATCATAGTTTTCCTCTGCAGCATAATCGCGAAGGAAAGTCATTCTCTCTGGTGAAGTCGTATTAGCGAGTTACGTAACGTCTGCACGCTCGGTGGATATTCCACGTTTTAACAAAGAGTCCGACTTAGATTTTGTGAGCATGTTCATCCACCATCCCGTCGACCGCGGATTCGTTATTGAGCCTAGGATCATTGTCATTAGTTTCTCGAGTATCTAATTACCACGGTTCCTTGTCCAATCCTATAATAATCGTATCTGCACTAGTCAATGTCTTCTCTATTGCTTATCGAAAATGCGTAAACCAAACGACGATTCGTTTCACGCCCCTAATCCTAATTGCAATGTAAACCCGACATATATTATTACGTTATACGTTATAACGTAATACTATATAACGTTATACGTCATAACGTAATACTATATATCGTTATACGCTATAAGGTAATACTATATAACGATATACGTTCTAACGTAATACCATATTACGTTATACGTCATAACGTAATACTATATAACGTTATACGTTATAACGTAATACTATATAACGTTATACGTTACATGGTGATACTATATAACGTTATAACGTAATACTATATAACGTTATATGGTAATACCATATAACGTTATACGTTATAACGTAATACTATATAACGTTATACGTTATAACGTAATACTATATAACGTTATACGTCATAACGTAATACTATATAACGATATACGTTATAAGGTAATACTATATAACGATATACGTTCTAACGTAATACTATATAACGTTATACGTCATAACGTAATACTATATCACGTTATACGTCATAACGTAATACTATATAACGTTATACGTTATAACGTAATACTATATAACGTCATACGTCATAATGTAATACTATATAATGTTATACGTTATAACGTAATACTATATAACGTTATACGTTACATGGTGATACTATATAACGTTATAACGTAATACTATATAACGTTATACGTTATAACATAATACTATATAACGTTATACGTTATAACGTAATACTATATAACGTCATACGTCATAATGTAATACTATATAATGTTATACGTTATAAGGTAATACTATATAACGTTATACGTTACATGGTGATACTATATAACGTTATAACGTAATACTATACAACGTTATACGTTACATGGTGATACTATATAACGTTATAACGTAATACTATATAACGTTATATGGTAATACTATATAACGTTATACGTCATAACGTAATACTATATAACGTTATACGTTATAACGTAATACTATATAACGTTATACGTTATAACGTAATACTATATAACGTTATACGTTATAACGTAATACTATATAACGTTACACGTTATAACGTAATACTATATAACGTTATACGTCATAACGTAATACTATATAACGTTATACGTTCTAACGTAATACTATATAACGTTATACGTCATAACGTTATACTATATCACGTTATACGTTATATCGTAATACTATACAACGTTATACGTTACATGGTCATACTATATAACGTTATAACGTAATACTATATAACGTTATACGTTATAACATAATACTACATAACGTTATACGTTATAACGTAATACTATATAACGTCATACGTCATAATGTAATACTATATAATGTTATACGTTATAACGTAATACTATATAACGTTATACGTTACATGGTGATACTATATAACGTTACAACGTAATACTATATAACGTTATACGTTATATGGTAATATTATATAACGTTATACGTCATAACGTAATACTATATAACGTTAAACGTCATAACGTAATACTATATTATTACGTTATATGTTATAACGTAATACTATATAACGTTATACGTTATATGGTGATACTATATAACGTTATACGTTACATGGTCATACTATATAACGTTATAACGTAATACTATACAACGTTATACGTTACATGGTGATACTATATAACGTTATAACGTAATACTATATAACGTTATATGGTAATACTATATAACGTTATACGTCATAACGTAATACTTTATAACGTTAAACGTCATAACGTAATACTATATTATTACGTTATACGTTATAACGTAATACTATATAACGTTATACGTCATAACGTAATACTATATATCGTTATACGCTATAAGGTAATACTATATAACGATATACGTTCTAACGTAATACCATATTACGTTATACGTCATAACGTAATACTATATAACGTTATACGTTATAACGTAATACTATATAACGTTATACGATATAACGTAATACTATATAACGTTATACGTTATAACGTAATACTATATAACGTTATACGTCATAACGTAATACTATATAACGTTATACGTTATAACGTAATACAATATAACGTTATACGTTATAACGTAATACTATATAACGTTATACGATATAACGTAATACTATATAACGTTATACGTTATAACGTAATACTATATAACGTTATACGTTATAACGTATTACTATATAACGTTACACGTTATAACGTAATACTATATAACGTTATACGTCATAACGTAATACTATATAACGTTATACGTTCTAACGTAATACTATATAACGTTATACGTCATAACGTAATACTATATCACGTTATACGTTATAACGTAATACTATACAACGTTATACGTTACATGGTCATACTATATAACGTTATAACGTAATACTATATAACGTTATACGTTATAACATAATACTATATAACGTTATACGTTATAACGTAATACTATATAACGTCATACGTCATAATGTAATACTATATAATGTTATACGTTATAACGTAATACTATATAACGTTATACGTTACATGGTCATACTATATAACGTTATAACGTAATACTATATAACGTTATACGTTATATGGTAATATTATATAACGTTATACGTCATAACGTAATACTATATAACGTTAAACGTCATAACGTAATACTATATTATTACGTTATATGTTATAACGTAATACTATATAACGTTATACGTTATATGGTGATACTATATAACGTTATAACGTAATACTATATAACGTTATACGATATAACGTAATACTATATAACGTTATACGTTATAACGTAATACTATATAACGTTATACGTTATAACGTAATACTATATAACGTTATACGTTATAACGTAATGCTATATAACGTTATACGTCATAACGTAATACTATATAACGTTATACGTTCTAACGTAATACTATATAACGTTATACGTCATAACGTAATACTATATCACGTTATACGTTATAACGTAATACTATACAACGTTATACGTTACATGGTCATACTATATAACGTTATAACGTAATACTATATAACGTTATACGTTATAACATAATACTATATAACGTTATACGTTATAACGTAATACTATATAACGTTATACGTCATAACGTAATACTATATATCGTTATACGTTATAAGGTAATACTATATAACGATATACGTTCTAACGTAATACCATATAACGTTATACGTCATAACGTAATACTATATAACGTTATACGTTATAACGTAATACCATATAACGTTATACGTTACGTGGTGATACTATATAGCGTTATAACGTAATACAATATAAGGTTATACGTTATAACGTAATACTATATAACGTTATACGTTACATGGTGATACTATATAACGTTATACGTCATAACGTAATACTATATAACGTTAAACGTCATAACGTAATACTATATTATTACGTTATACGTTATAACGTAATACTATATAACGTTATACGTTATATGGTGATACTATATAACGTTATAACGTAATACTATATAACGTTATACGTTATATGGTAATACTATATAACGTTATACGTCATAACGTAATACTATATATCGTTATACGTTATAAGGTAATACTATATAACGATATACGTTATAACGTAATACTATATAACGTCATACGTCATAATATAATACTATATAATGTTATACGTTATAACGGAATACTATATAACGTTATACGTTACATGGTGATACCATATAACGTTATAACGTAATACTATATAACGTTATACGTTATATGGTAATATTATATAACGTTATAAGTCATAACGTAATACTATATAACGTTAAACGTCATAACGTAATACTATATTATTACGTTATACGTTATAACGTAATTCTATATAACGTTATACGTTATATGGTGATACTATATAACGTTATAACGTAATACTATATAACGTTATACGTTATATGGTAATACTATATAACGTCATACGTCATAATGTAATACTATATAACGTTATACGTTATAAGGTAATACTATAAAACGTTATGCATTATAACGTAATACTATATAACGTTATACGTTATATGGTAATAGCATATAACGTTATACGTCATAACGTAATACTATATAACGTTATACGTTATAACGTAATACTATATAACGTTATACGTTATAACGTAATACTATATAACGTTATACGTTATAACGTAATACTATATAACGTTATACGTTATAACGTAATACTATATAACGTTATACGTTATATGGTGATACTATATAACGTTATAACGTAATACTATATAACGTTATACGTCATAACGTAATACTATATAACGTTATACGTTATAACGTAATACTATATAACGTTATACGTTACATGGTGATACTATATAACGTTATAACGTAATACTATATAACGTTATACGTCATAACGTAATACTATATAACGTTATACGTTATAACGTAATACTATATAACGTTATACGTCATAACGTAATACTATATATCGTTATACGTTATAAGGTAATACTATATAACAATATACGTTCTAACGTAATACCATATAACGTTATACGTCATAACGTAATACTATATAACGTTATACGTTATAACGTAATACTATATAACGTTATACGTTACATGGTGATACTATATAACGTTATAACGTAATACTATATAATGTTATATGGTAATACTATATAACGTTATACGTCATAACGTAATAATATATAACATTATACGTTATAACGTAATACTATATAACGTTATACGTTATAACGTAATACTATATAACGTTATACGTTATATGGTAATATTATATAACGTTATACGTCATAACGTAATACTATATAACGTTATACGTTATAAGGTAATACTATATAACGATATACGTTCTAACGTAATACTATATAACGTTATACGTCATAACGTAATACTATATAACGTTATACGTTATAAGGTAATACTATATAACGATATACGTTCTAACGTAATACTATATAACGTTATACGTCATAACGTAATACTATATGACGTTATACGTTATAACGTAATACTATACAACGTTATACGTTAAATGGTGATACTATATAACGTTATAACGTAATACTATATAACGTTATACGTTACATGGTGATACTATATATCGTTATACTTTATAGCGCAATACTATATAATGTTATACGTTATAACGTAATACTATATAACGTTATACGTTACATGGTGATACTATATATCGTTATACGTTATAGCGCAATACTATATAATGTTATACGTTATAACGTAATACTATATAACGTTATACGTTATATGGTGATACTATATAACGTTATAAGGTAATACTATATAACGTTATACGTTATATGGTAATACTATATAACGTTATACGTTATTACGTAATACTATATAACGCTATACGTTATAACGTAATACTATATAACGTTATACGTTACATGGTGATACTATATATCGTTATACGTTATAGCGCAATACTATATAATGTTATACGTTATAACGTAATACTATATAACGTTATACGTTATACCGTAATACTATATAATGTTATACGTTATAACATAATACTATATAACGTTATACGTTATAACGTAATACTATATAACGTCATACGTCATAATATAATACTATATAATGTTATACGTTATAACGGAATACTATATAACGTTATACGTTACATGGTGATACCATATAACGTTATAACGTAATACTATATAACGTTATACGTTATATGGTAATATTATATAACGTTATAAGTCATAACGTAATACTATATAACGTTAAACGTCATAACGTAATACTATATTATTACGTTATACGTTATAACGTAATACTATATAACGTTATACGTTATATGGTGATACTATATAACGTTATAACGTAATACTATATAACGTTATACGTTATATGGTAATACTATATAACGTCATACGTCATAATGTAATACTATATAACGTTATACGTTATAAGGTAATACTATAAAACGTTATGCATTATAACGTAATACTATATAACGTTATACGTTATATGGTAATAGCATATAACGTTATACGTCATAACGTAATACTATATAACGTTATACGTTATAACGTAATACTATATAACGTTATACGTTATAACGTAATACTATATAACGTTATACGTTATAACGTAATACTATATAACGTTATACGTTATAACGTAATACTATATAACGTTATACGTTATATGGTGATACTATATAACGTTATAACGTAATACTATATAACGTTATACGTCATAACGTAATACTATATAACGTTATACGTTATAACGTAATACTATATAACGTTATACGTTACATGGTGATACTATATAACGTTATAACGTAATACTATATAACGTTATACGTCATAACGTAATACTATATAACGTTATACGTTATAACGTAATACTATATAACGTTATACGTCATAACGTAATACTATATATCGTTATACGTTATAAGGTAATACTATATAACAATATACGTTCTAACGTAATACCATATAACGTTATACGTCATAACGTAATACTATATAACGTTATACGTTATAACGTAATACTATATAACGTTATACGTTACATGGTGATACTATATAACGTTATAACGTAATACTATATAATGTTATATGGTAATACTATATAACGTTATACGTCATAACGTAATAATATATAACATTATACGTTATAACGTAATACTATATAACGTTATACGTTATAACGTAATACTATATAACG
This sequence comes from Bombus flavifrons, assembly GCF_040668555.2. Lineage (NCBI taxonomy): Eukaryota > Metazoa > Arthropoda > Insecta > Hymenoptera > Apidae > Bombus > Bombus flavifrons. The sequence continues at coordinate 167,436 of NW_027184808.1, read as the reverse complement.
TTATACGTTATATGGTAATATTATATAACGTTATACGTCATAACGTAATACTATATAACGTTATACGTTATAAGGTAATACTATATAACGATATACGTTCTAACGTAATACTATATAACGTTATACGTCATAACGTAATACTATATAACGTTATACGTTATAAGGTAATACTATATAACGATATACGTTCTAACGTAATACTATATAACGTTATACGTCATAACGTAATACTATATGACGTTATACGTTATAACGTAATACTATACAACGTTATACGTTAAATGGTGATACTATATAACGTTATAACGTAATACTATATAACGTTATACGTTACATGGTGATACTATATATCGTTATACTTTATAGCGCAATACTATATAATGTTATACGTTATAACGTAATACTATATAACGTTATACGTTACATGGTGATACTATATATCGTTATACGTTATAGCGCAATACTATATAATGTTATACGTTATAACGTAATACTATATAACGTTATACGTTATATGGTGATACTATATAACGTTATAAGGTAATACTATATAACGTTATACGTTATATGGTAATACTATATAACGTTATACGTTATTACGTAATACTATATAACGCTATACGTTATAACGTAATACTATATAACGTTATACGTTACATGGTGATACTATATATCGTTATACGTTATAGCGCAATACTATATAATGTTATACGTTATAACGTAATACTATATAACGTTATACGTTATACCGTAATACTATATAATGTTATACGTTATAACATAATACTATATAACGTTATACGTTATAACGTAATACTATATAACGTTATACGTTATATGGTAATATTATATAACGTTATACGTCATAACGTAATACTATATAACGTTATACGTCATAACGTAATACTATATAACGTTATACGTTATAACGTAATACTATATAACGTTATACGTTACATGGTGATACTATATAACGTTATAACGTAATACTATATAACGTTATACGTTACATGGTGATACTATATAACGTTATACGTTATATGGTAATACTATATAGCGTTATACGTCATAACGTAATACTATATAACGTTATACGTTATAACGTGATACTATATAACGTTATACGTTATATGGTAATACTACATAACGTTATACGTTATAACGTAATACTATATAACGTTATACGTTACATGGTGATACTATATAACGTTATAACGTAATACTATATAACGTTATACGTTATATGGTAATATTATATAACGTTATACGTCATAACGTAATACTATATAACGTTATACGTCATAACGTAATACTATATAACGTTATACGTTATAACGTAATACTATATAACGTTATACGTTACATGGTGATACTATATAACGTTATAACGTAATACTATATAACGTTATACGTTACATGGTGATACTATATAACGTTATAACGTAATACTATATAACGTTATACGTTATATGGTAATACTATATAACGTTATACGTCATAACGTAATACTATATAACGTTATACGTTACAACGTGATACTATATAACGTTATACGTTATATGGTAATACTACATAACGTTATACGTTATAACGTAATACTATATAACGTTATACGTTATAACGTAATACTATATAACGTTATACGTTATAACGTAATACTATATAACGATATACGTTCTAACGTAATACTATATAACGTTATACGTCATAACGTAATACTATATAACGTTATACGTTATAAGGTAATACTATATAACGATATACGTTCTAACGTAATACTATATAACGTTATACGTCATAACGTAATACTATATGACGTTATACGTTATAACGTAATACTATACAACGTTATACGTTAAATGGTGATACTATATAACGTTATAACGTAATACTATATAACGTTATACGTTACATGGTGATACTATATATCGTTATACTTTATAGCGCAATACTATATAATGTTATACGTTATAACGTAATACTATATAACGTTATACGTTACATGGTGATACTATATATCGTTATACGTTATAGCGCAATACTATATAATGTTATACGTTATAACGTAATACTATATAACGTTATACGTTATATGGTGATACTATATAACGTTATAAGGTAATACTATATAACGTTATACGTTATATGGTAATACTATATAACGTTATACGTTATTACGTAATACTATATAACGCTATACGTTATAACGTAATACTATATAACGTTATACGTTACATGGTGATACTATATATCGTTATACGTTATAGCGCAATACTATATAATGTTATACGTTAAAACGTAATACTATATAACGTTATACGTTATACCGTAATACTATATAATGTTATACGTTATAACATAATACTATATAACGTTATACGTTATAACGTAATACTATATAACGTTATACGTTATATGGTAATATTATATAACGTTATACGTCATAACGTAATACTATATAACGTTATACGTCATAACGTAATACTATATAACGTTATACGTTATAACGTAATACTATATAACGTTATACGTTACATGGTGATACTATATAACGTTATAACGTAATACTATATAACGTTATACGTTACATGGTGATACTATATAACGTTATACGTTATATGGTAATACTATATAACGTTATACGTCATAACGTAATACTATATAACGTTATACGTTATAACGTGATACTATATAACGTTATACGTTATATGGTAATACTACATAACGTTATACGTTATAACGTAATACTATATAACGTTATACGTTATAACGTAATACTATATAACGTTATACGTTATAACGTAATACTATATAACGTTATACGTTATGACGTAATACTATATAACGTTATACGTTAAAACGAAATACTATATAACGTTATACGTTATAACGTAATACTATATAACGTTATACGTCATAACGTAATACTATATAACGTTATACGTTATAACGTAATACTATATAACGTTATACGTTATAACGTAATACTATATAACGTTATACGTTATAACGTAATACTATATAACGTTATACGTTAAAACGAAATACTATATAACGTTATACGTTATATGGTAATATTATATAACGTTATACGTCATAACGTAATACTATATAACGTTATACGTCATAACGTAATACTATATAACGTTATACGTTATAACGTAATACTATATAACGTTATACGTTACATGGTGATACTATATAACGTTATAACGTAATACTATATAACGTTATACGTTACATGGTGATACTATATAACGTTATAACGTAATACTATATAACGTTATACGTTATATGGTAATACTATATAACGTTATACGTCATAACGTAATACTATATAACGTTATACGTTACAACGTGATACTATATAACGTTATACGTTATATGGTAATACTACATAACGTTATACGTTATAACGTAATACTATATAACGTTATACGTTATAACGTAATACTATATAACGTTATACGTTATAACGTAATACTATATAACGTTATACGTTATAACGTAATACTATATAACGTTATACGTTAAAACGTAATACTATATAACGTTATACGTTATAACGTAATACTATATGACGTTATACGTCATAACGTAATACTATATAACGTTATACGTTATAACGTAATACTATATAACGTTATACGTTATATGGTGATACTATATATCGTTATACGTTATAGCGCAATACTATATAATGTTATACGTTATAACGTAATACTATATAACGTTATACGTTATACCGTAATACTATATAACGTTATACGTTATATGGTAATACTATATAACGTTATACGTTATTACGTAATACTATATAAGGTTATACGTTATAACGTAATACTATATAACGTTATACGTTAAAACGAAATACTATATAACGTTATACGTTATAACGTAATACTATATAACGTTATACGTCATAACGTAATACTATATAACGTTATACGTTATAACGTAATACTATATAACGTTATACGTTATAACGTAATACTATATAACGTTATACGTTATAACGTAATACTATATAACGTTATACGTTAAAACGAAATACTATATAACGTTATACGTTATATGGTAATATTATATAACGTTATACGTCATAACGTAATACTATATAACGTTATACGTCATAACGTAATACTATATAACGTTATACGTTATAACGTAATACTATATAACGTTATACGTTACATGGTGATACTATATAACGTTATAACGTAATACTATATAACGTTATACGTTACATGGTGATACTATATAACGTTATAACGTAATACTATATAACGTTATACGTTATATGGTAATACTATATAACGTTATACGTCATAACGTAATACTATATAACGTTATACGTTACAACGTGATACTATATAACGTTATACGTTATATGGTAATACTACATAACGTTATACGTTATAACGTAATACTATATAACGTTATACGTTATAACGTAATACTATATAACGTTATACGTTATAACGTAATACTATATAACGTTATACGTTATAACGTAATACTATATAACGTTATACGTTAAAACGTAATACTATATAACGTTATACGTTATAACGTAATACTATATGACGTTATACGTCATAACGTAATACTATATAACGTTATACGTTATAACGTAATACTATATAACGTTATACGTTATATGGTGATACTATATATCGTTATACGTTATAGCGCAATACTATATAATGTTATACGTTATAACGTAATACTATATAACGTTATACGTTATACCGTAATACTATATAACGTTATACGTTATATGGTAATACTATATAACGTTATACGTTATTACGTAATACTATATAAGGTTATACGTTATAACGTAATACTATATAACGTTATACGTTACATGGTGATACTATATATCGTTATACGTTATAGCGCAATACTATATAACGTTATACGTTATACCGTAATACTATATAACGTTATACGTTATATGGTAATACTATATAACGTTAAACGTTATAACGTAATACTATATAACGTTATACGTTATAACGTAATACTATATAACGTTATACGTTACATGGTGATACTATATAACGTTATAACGTAATACTATATAACGTTATACGTTATAACGTAATACTATATAACGTTATACGTCATAACGTAATACAATATATATCGTTATACGTTATAAGGTAATACTATATAACGATATACGTTCTAACGTAATACCATATAACGTTATACGTCATAACGTAATACTATATAACGTTATACGTTATAACGTATTACTATATAACGTTATACGTTATAACGTAATACTATATAACGTTATACGTTATATGGTAATAGCATATAACGTTATACGTCATAACGTAATACTATATAACGTTATACGTTATAACGTAATACTATATAACGTTATACGTTATAACGTAATACTATATAACGTTATACGTTATAACGTAATACTATATAACGTTATACGTTATAACGTAATACTATATAACGTTATACGTTATATGGTGATACTATATAACGTTATAACGTAATACTATATAACGTTATACGTCATAACGTAATACTATATAACGTTATACGTTATAACGTAATACTATATAACGTTATACGTTACATGGTGATACTATATAACGTTATAACGTAATACTATATAACGTTATACGTCATAACGTAATACTATATAACGTTATACGTTATAACGTAATACTATATAACGTTATACGTTACATGGTGATACTATATAACGTTATAACGTAATACTATATAACGTTATACGTTATAACGTAATACTATATAACGTTATACGTCATAACGTAATACTATATATCGTTATACGTTATAAGGTAATACTATATAACGATATACGTTCTAACGTAATACCATATAACGTTATACGTCATAACGTAATACTATATAACGTTATACGTTATAACGTAATACTATATAACGTTATACGTTACATGGTGATACTATATAACGTTATAACGTAATACTATATAATGTTATATGGTAATACTATATAACGTTATACGTCATAACGTAATAATATATAACATTATACGTTATAACGTAATACTATATAACGTTATACGTTATAACGTAATACTATATAACGTTATACGTTATATGGTAATATTATATAACGTTATACGTCATAACGTAATACTATATAACGTTATACGTTATAAGGTAATACTATATAACGATATACGTTCTAACGTAATACTATATAACGTTATACGTCATAACTTAATACTATATAACGTTATACGTTATAAGGTAATACTATATAACGATATACGTTCTAACGTAATACTATATAACGTTATACGTCATAACGTAATACTATATGACGTTATACGTTATAACGTAATACTATACAACGTTATACGTTAAATGGTGATACTATATAACGTTATAACGTAATACTATATAACGTTATACGTTACATGGTGATACTATATATCGTTATACTTTATAGCGCAATACTATATAATGTTATACGTTATAACGTAATACTATATAACGTTATACGTTACATGGTGATACTATATATCGTTATACGTTATAGCGCAATACTATATAATGTTATACGTTATAACGTAATACTATATAACGTTATACGTTATGTGGTGATACTATATAACGTTATAAGGTAATACTATATAACGTTATACGTTATATGGTAATACTATATAACGTTATACGTTATTACGTAATACTATATAACGCTATACGTTATAACGTAATACTATATAACGTTATACGTTACATGGTGATACTATATATCGTTATACGTTATAGCGCAATACTATATAATGTTATACGTTATAACGTAATACTATATAACGTTATACGTTATACCGTAATACTATATAATGTTATACGTTATAACATAATACTATATAACGTTATACGTTATAACGTAATACTATATAACGTTATACGTTATATGGTAATATTATATAACGTTATACGTCATAACGTAATACTATATAACGTTATAAGTCATAACGTAATACTATATAACGTTATACGTTATAACGTAATACTATATAACGTTATACGTTACATGGTGATACTATATAACGTTATAACGTAATACTATATAACGTTATACGTTACATGGTGATACTATATAACGTTATACGTTATATGGTAATACTATATAACGTTATACGTCATAACGTAATACTATATAACGTTATACGTTATAACGTAATACTATATAACGTTATACGTTACATGGTGATACTATATAACGTTATAACGTAATACTATATAACGTTATACGTTACATGGTGATACTATATAACGTTATAACGTAATACTATATAACGTTATACGTTATATGGTAATACTATATAACGTTATACGTCATAACGTAATACTATATAACGTTATACGTTACAACGTGATACTATATAACGTTATACGTTATATGGTAATACTACATAACGTTATACGTTATAACGTAATACTATATAACGTTATACGTTATAACGTAATACTATATAACGTTATACGTTATAACGTAATACTATATAACGTTATACGTTATAACGTAATACTATATAACGTTATACGTTAAAACGTAATACTATATAACGTTATACGTTATAACGTAATACTATATGACGTTATACGTCATAACGTAATACTATATAACGTTATACGTTATAACGTAATACTATATAACGTTATACGTTATATGGTGATACTATATATCGTTATACGTTATAGCGCAATACTATATAATGTTATACGTTATAACGTAATACTATATAACGTTATACGTTATACCGTAATACTATATAACGTTATACGTTATATGGTAATACTATATAACGTTATACGTTATTACGTAATACTCTATAAGGTTATACGTTATAACGTAATACTATATAACGTTATACGTTACATGGTGATACTATATATCGTTATACGTTATAGCGCAATACTATATAATGTTATACGTTATAACGTAATACTATATAACGTTATACGTTATACCGTAATACTATATAACGTTATACGTTATATGGTAATACTATATAACGTTAAACGTTATAACGTAATACTATATAACGTTATACGTTATAACGTAATACTATATAACGTTATACGTTACATGGTGATACTATATAACGTTATAACGTAATACTATATAACGTTATACGTTATAACGTAATACTATATAACGTTATACGTCATAACGTAATACTATATATCGTTATACGTTATAAGGTAATACTATATAACGATATACGTTCTAACGTAATACCATATAACGTTATACGTCATAACGTAATACTATATAACGTTATACGTTATAACGTATTACTATATAACGTTATACGTTATATGGTGATACTATATATCGTTATACGTTATAGCGCAATACTATATAATGTTATACGTTATAACGTAATACTATATAACGTTATACGTTATACCGTAATACTATATAACGTTATACGTTATATGGTAATACTATATAACGATATACGTTATTACGTAATACTATATAAGGTTATACGTTATAACGTAATACTATATAACGTTATACGTTACATGGTGATACTATATATCGTTATACGTTATAGCGCAATACTATATAATGTTATACGTTATAACGTAATACTATATAACGTTATACGTTATACCGTAATACTATATAACGTTATACGTTATATGGTAATACTATATAACGTTAAACGTTATAACGTAATACTATATAACGTTATACGTTATAACGTAATACTATATAACGTTATACGTTACATGGTGATACTATATAACGTTATAACGTAATACTATATAACGTTATACGTTATAACGTAATACTATATAACGTTATACGTCATAACGTAATACTATATATCGTTATACGTTATAAGGTAATACTATATAACGATATACGTTCTAACGTAATGCCATATAACGTTATACGTCATAACGTAATACTATATAACGTTATACGTTATAACGTAATACTATATAACGTTATACGTTACATGGTGATACTATATAACGTTATAACGTAATACTATATAATGTTATATGGTAATACTATATAACGTTATACGTCATTACGTAATACTATATAACGTTATACGTTATAACGTAATACTATATAACGTTATACGTTATAACGTAATACTATATAACGTTATACGTTATATGGTAATATTATATAACGTTATACGTCATAACGTAATACTATATAACGTTATACGTTATAAGGTAATACAATATAACGATATACGTTCTAACGTAATACTATATAACGCTATACGTCATAACGTAATACTATATAACGTTATACGTTATAAGGTAATACTATATAACGATATACGCTCTAACGTAATACTATATAACGTTATACGTCATAACGTAATACTATATGACGTTATACGTTATAACGTAATACTATACAACGTTATACGTTACATGGTGATACTATATAACGTTATAACGTAATACTATATAACGTTATATGGTAATACTATATAACGTTATACGTCATAACGTAATACTATATAACGTTATACGTTATAACGTAATACTATATAACGTTATACGTTATAACGTAATACTATATAAGGTTATACGTTATAACGTAATACTATATAACGTTATACGTTATATGGTGATACTATATAACGTTATAACGTAATACTATATAACGTGATACGTTATATGGTAATACTATATAACGTTATACGTTATTACGTAATACTATATAACGTTATACGTTATAACGTAATACTATATAACGTTATACGTTATAACGTAATACTATATAACGTTATACGTTATAACGTAATACTATATAACGTTATACGTTATATGGTGATACTATATAACGTTATAACGTAATACTATATAACGTGATACGTTATATGGTAATACTATATAACGTTATACGTTATTACGTAATACTATATAACGTTATACGTTATAACGTAATACTATATAACGTTATACGTTATAACGTAATACTATATAACGTTATACGTTATAACGTAATACTATATAACGTTATACGTTACATGGTGATACTATATAACGTTATAACGTAATACTATATAACGTTATACGTTATATGGTAATACTATATAACGTTATACGTCATAACGTAATACTATATAACGTTATACGTTATAACGTGATACTATATAACGTTATACGTTATATGGTAATACTACATAACGTTATACGTTATAACGTAATACTATATAACGTTATACGTTATAACGTAATACTATATAACGTTATACGTTATAACGTAATACTATATAACGTTATACGTTATAACGTAATACTATATAACGTTATACTTTATAACGTAATACTATATAACGTTATACGTTATATGGTGATACTATATAACGTTATAACGTAATACTATATAACGTTATACGTTATATGGTGATACTATATAACGTTATAACGTAATACTATATAACGTTATACGTTATAACGTAATACTATATAACGTTATACGTTATAACGTAATACTATATAACGTTATACGTTATAACGTAATACTATATAACGTTATACGTTATAACGTAATACTATATAACGTTATACGTTATAACGTAATACTATATAACGTTATACGTTATATGGTGATACTATATAACGTTAAACGTTATAACGTAATACTATATAACGTTATACGTTATAACGTAATACTATATAACGTTATACGTTATAACGTAATACTATATAACGTTATAAGTCATAACGTTATACTATATAACGTTATACGTTATAACGTAATACTATATAACGTTATACGTTATATGGTGATACTATATAACGTTATAACGTAATACTATATAACGTTATACGTTATATGGTAATATATATAACGTTATACGTCATAACGTAATACTGTATAACGTTATACGTTGTAAGGTAATACTATATAACGATATACGTTCTAACGTAATACTATATAACGTTATACGTCATAACGTAATACTATATAACGTTATACGTTATAACGTAATACTATATAACGTTATACGTTACATGGTGATACTATATAACGTTATAACGTAATACTATATAACGTTATACGTTACATGGTGATACTATATAACGTCATACGTTATATGGTAATACTATATAACGTTATACGTCATAACGTAATACTATATAACGTTATACGTTATAACGTAATACTATATAACGTTATACGTTATATGGTAATACTACATAACGTTATACGTTATAACGTAATACTATATAACGTTATACGTTATAACGTAATACTATATAACGTTATACGTTATAACGTAATACTATATAACGTTATACGTTATAACGTAATACTATATAACGTTATACGTTGTAACGTAATACTATATAACGTTATACGTTATAACGTAATACTATATAACGTTATACGTTATAACGTAATACTATATAACGTTATACGTTATATGGTGATACTATATAACGTTATAACGTAATACTATATAACGTGATACGTTATATGGTAATACTATATAACGTTATACGTCATAACGTAATACTACATAATGTTATACGTTATAACGTAATACTATATAACGTTATGCGTTATAACGTAATACTATATAACGTTATACGTTACATGGTGATACTATATAACGTTATACGTTACATGGTGATACTATATAACGTTATACGTTTTAACGTAATACTATATAATGTTATACGTTATGACGTAATACTATATAACGTTATACGTTATACCGTAATACTATATAACGTTATACGTTATAAGGTAATACTTTATAACGATATACGTTATAACGTAATACTATATAACGTTATACGTTATAGCGTAATACTATATAACGTTATACGTTACATGGTGATACTATATAACGTTATAACGTAATACTATATAACGTTATACGTTACATGGTGATACTATATAACGTTATACGTTATATGGTAATACTATATAACGTTATACGTCATAACGTAATACTATATAACTTTATACGTTATAACGTAATACTATATAACGTTATACGTTATATGGTAATACTACATAATGTTATACGTTATAACGTAATACTATATAACGTTATACGTTATAACGTAATACTATATAACGTTATACGTTATAACGTAATACTATATAACGTTATACGTTATAACGTAATACTATATAACGTTATACGTTATATGGTGATACTATATAACGTTATAACGTAATACTATATAACGTGATACGTTATACGGTAATACTATATAACGTTATACGTCATAACGTAATACTACATAATGTTATACGTTATAACGTAATACTATATAACGTTATGCGTTATAACGTAATACTATATAACGTTATACGTTACATGGTGATACTATATAACGTAATACGTTACATGGTGATACTATATAACGTTATACGTTTTAACGTAATACTATGTAATGTTATACGTTATAACGTAATACTATATAACGTTATACGTTATACCGTAATACTATATAACGTTATACGTTATAAGGTAATACTTTATAACGATATACGTTATAACGTAATACTATATAACGTTATACGTTATAACGTAATACTATATAACGTTATACGTTATAAGTAATACTATATAACGTTATACGTTATAACGTAATACTATATAACGTTATACGTTATAACGTAATACTATATAACGTTATACGTTATATGGTGATACTATATAACGTTATAACGTAATACTATATAACGTTATACGTTATATGGTAATACTATATAACGTTATACGTCATAACGTAATACTATATAACGTTATACGTTATAACGTGATACTATATAACGTTATACGTTATATGGTAATACTACATAACGTTATACGTTATAACGTAATACTATATAACGTTATACGTTATAACTTAATACTATATAACGTTATACGTTATAACGTAATACTATATAACGTTATACGTTATAACGTAATACTATATAACGTTATACGTTATAACGTAATACTATATAACGTTATACGTTATATGGTGATACTATATAACGTTATAACGTAATACTATATAACGTGATACGTTATATGGTAATACTATATAACGTTATACGTTATATGGTAATACTATATAACGTTATACGTCATAACGTAATACTATATAACGTTATACGTTATAACGTAATACTATATAATGTTATACGTTATAACGTAATACTATATAACGTTATACGTTATACCGTAATACTATATAACGTTATACGTTATAAGGTAATACTTTATAACGATATACGTTATAACGTAATACTATATAACGTTATACGTTATAACGTAATACTATATAACGTTATACGTTATAAGTAATACTATATAACGTTATACGTTATAACGTAATACTATATAACGTTATACGTTATAACGTAATATTATATAACGTTATACGTTATAACGTAATACTATATAACGTTATACGTTATATGGTGATACTACATAACGTTATAACGTAATACTATATAACGTTATACGTTATATGGTAATACTATATAACGTTATACGTGATATGGTAATACTATATAACGTTATACGTCATAACGTAATACTATATAACGTTATACGTTATAACGTGATACTATATAACGTTATACGTTATATGGTAATACTACATAACGTTATACGTTATAACGTAATACTATATAACGTTATACGTTATAACTTAATACTATATAACGTTATACGTTATAACGTAATACTATATAACGTTATACGTTATAACGTAATACTATAAAACGTTATACGTTATAACGTAATACTAGATAACGTTATACGTTATATGGTGATACTATATAACGTTATAACGTAATACTATATAACGTGATACGTTATATGGTAATACTATATAACGTTATACGTTATTACGTAATACTATATAACGTTATACGTTATAACGTAATACTATATAACGTTATACGTTACATGGTGATACTATATATCGTTATACGTTATAGCGCAATACTATATAATGTTATACGTTATATGGTAATACTATATAACGTTATACGTCATAACGTAATACTATATAACGTTATACGTTATAACGTGATACTATATAACGTTATACGTTATATGGTAATTCTACATAACGTTATACGATATAACGTAATACTATATAACGTTATACGTTATAACGTAATACTATATAACGTTATACGTTATAACGTAATACTATATAACGTTATACGTTACATGGTGATACTATATAACGTTATAACGTAATACTATATAACGTTATACGTTACATGGTGATACTATATAACGTTATAACGTAATACTATATAACGTTATACGTTATATAGTAATACTATATAACGTTATACGTCATAGCGTAATACTATATAACGTTATACGTTATAACGTGATACTATATAACGTTATACGTTATAACGTAATACTATATAACGTTATAAGTCATAACGTTATACTATATAACGTTATACGTTATAACGTAATACTATATAACGTTATACGTTATATGGTGATACTATATAACGTTATAACGTAATACTATATAACGTTATACGTTATATGGTAATATATATAACGTTATACGTCATAACGTAATACTGTATAACGTTATACGTTATAAGGTAATACTATATAACGATATACGTTCTAACGTAATACTATATAACGTTATACGTCATAACGTAATACTATATAACGTTATACGTTATAACGTAATACTATATAACGTTATACGTTACATGGTGATACTATATAACGTTATAACGTAGTACTATATAACGTTATACGTTACATGGTGATACTATATAACGTCATACGTTATATGGTAATACTATATAACTTTATACGTGATAACGTAATACTATATAACGTTATACGTTATAACGTAATACTATATAACGTTATACGTTATATGGTAATACTACATAACGTTATACGTTATAACGTAATACTATATAACGTTATACGTTATAACGTAATACTATATAACGTTATACGTTATAACGTAATACTATATAACGTTATACGTTATAACGTAATACTATATAACGTTATACGTTATAACGTAATACTATATAACGTTATACGTTATATGGTGATACCATATAACGTTATAACGTAATACTATATAACGTGATACGTTATATGGTAATACTATATAACGTTATACGTTATTACGTAATACTATATAACGTTATACGTTATAACGTAATACTATATAACGTTATACGTTATAACGTAATACTATATAACGTTATACGTTATAACGTAATACTATATAACGTTATACGTTACATGGTGATACTATATAACGTTATAACGTAATACTATATAACGTTATACGTTATATGGTAATACTATATAACGTTATACGTCATAACGTAATACTATATAACGTTATACGTTATAACGTGATACTATATAACGTTATACGTTATATGGTAATACTACATAACGTTATACGTTATAACGTAAAACTATATAACGTTATACGTTATAACGTAATACTATATAACGTTATACGTTATAACGTAATACTATATAACGTTATACGTTATAACGTAATACTATATAACGTTATACGTTATAACGTAATACTATATAACGTTATACGTTATATGGTGATACTATATAACGTTATAACGTAATACTATATAACGTTATACGTTATAACGTAATACTATATAACGTTATACGTTACATGGTGATACTATATATCGTTATACGTTATAGCGCAATACTATATAATGTTATACGTTATAACGTAATACTATATAACGTTATACGTTATACCGTAATACTATATAACGTTATACGTTATATGGTAATACTATATAACGTTAAACGATATAACGTAATACTATATAACGTTATACGTTATAACGTAATACTATATAACGTTATACGTTATAACGTAATACTATATAACGTTATAAGTCATAACGTTATACTATATAACGTTATACGTTATAACGTAATACTATATAACGTTATACGTTATATGGTGATACTATATAACGTTATAACGTAATACTATATAACGTTATACGTTATATGGTAATATATATAACGTTATACGTCATAACGTAATACTGTATAACGTTATACGTTATAAGGTAATACTATATAACGATATACGTTCTAACGTAATACTATATAACGTTATACGTCATAACGTAATACTATATAACGTTATACGTTATAACGTAATACTATATAACGTTATACGTTACATGGTGATACTATATAACGTTATAACGTAATACTATATAACGTTATACGTTACATGGTGATACTATATAACGTCATACGTTATATGGTAACACTATATAACGTTATACGTCATACCGTAATACTATATAACGTTATACGTTATAACGTAATACTATATAACGTTATACGTTATATGGTAATACTACATAACGTTATACGTTATAACGTAATACTATATAACGTTATACGTTATAACGTAATACTATATAACGTTATACGTTATAACGTAATACTATATAACGTTATACGTTATAACGTAATACTATATAACGTTATACGTTATAACGTAATACTATATAACGTTATACGTTATAACGTAATACTATATAACGTTATACGTTATAACGTAATACTATATAACGTTATACGTTATAACG
The DNA here is from genome assembly GCF_040668555.2 of Bombus flavifrons. Classification (NCBI taxonomy): domain Eukaryota; kingdom Metazoa; phylum Arthropoda; class Insecta; order Hymenoptera; family Apidae; genus Bombus; species Bombus flavifrons. The sequence continues at coordinate 150,785 of NW_027184808.1, read as the reverse complement.
TAATACTATATAACGTTATACGTCATATGGTGATACTATATAACGTTAAACGTTATAACGTAATACTATATAACGTTATACGTTATAACGTAATACTATATAACGTTATACGTTATAACGTAATACTATATAACGTTATAAGTCATAACGTTATACTATATAACGTTATACGTTATAACGTAATACTATATAACGTTATACGTTATATGGTGATACTATATAACGTTATAACGTAATACTATATAACGTTATACGTTATATGGTAATATATATAACGTTATACGTCATAACGTAATACTGTATAACGTTATACGTTATAAGGTAATACTATATAACGATATACGTTCTAACGTAATACTATATAACGTTATACGTCATAACGTAATACTATATAACGTTATACGTTATAACGTAATACTATATAACGTTATACGTTACATGGTGATACTATATAACGTTATAACGTAATACTATATAACGTTATACGTTACATGGTGATACTATATAACGTTATAACGTAATACTATATAACGTTATACGTTACATGGTGATACTATATAACGTCATACGTTATATGGTAATACTATATAACGTTATACGTCATAACGTAATACTATATAACGTTATACGTTATAACGTAATACTATATAACGTTATACGTTATATGGTAATACTACATAACGTTATACGTTATATCGTAATACTATATAACGTTATACGTTATAACGTAATACTATATAACGTTATACGTTATAACGTAATACTATATAACGTTATACGTTATAACGTAATACTATATAACGTTATACGTTATAACGTAATACTATATAACGTTATACGTTATAACGTAATACTATATAACGTTATACGTTATAACGTAATACTATATAACGTTATACGTTATATGGTGATACTATATAACGTTATAACGTAATACTATATAACGTGATACGTTATATGGTAATACTATATAACGTTATACGTCATAACGTAATACTACATAATGTTATACGTTATAACGTAATACTATATAACGTTATGCGTTATAACGTAATATTATATAACGTTATACGTTACATGGTGATACTATATAACGTTATACGCTACATGGTGATACTATATAACGTTATACGTTTTAACGTAATACTATATAATGTTATACGTTATGACGTAATACTATATAACGTTATACGTTATACCGTAATACTATATAACGTTATACGTTATAAGGTAATACTTTATAACGATATACGTTATAACGTAATACTATATAACGTTATACGTTATAACGTAAGACTATATAACGTTATACGTTACATGGTGATACTATATAACGTTATAACGTAATACTATATAACGTTATACGTTACATGGTGATACTATATAACGTTATACGTTATATGGTAATACTATATAACGTTATACGTCATAACGTAATACTATATAACGTTATACGTTATAACGTAATACTATATAACGTTATACGTTATATGGTAATACTACATAATGTTATACGTTATAACGTAATACTATATAACGTTATACGTTATAACGTAATACTATATAACGTTATACGTTATAACGTAATACTATATAACGTTATACGTTATAACGTAATACTATATAACGTTATACGTTATATGGTGATACTATATAACGTTATAACGTAATACTATATAACGTGATACGTTATACGGTAATACTATATAACGTTATACGTCATAACGTAATACTACATAATGTTATACGTTATAACGTAATACTATATAACGTTATGCGTTATAACGTAATACTATATAACGTTATACGTTACATGGTGATACTATATAACGTTATACGTTACATGGTTATACTATATAACGTTATACGTTTTAACGTAATACTATGTAATGTTATACGTTATAACGTAATACTATATAACGTTATACGTTATACCGTAATACTATATAACGTTATACGTTATAAGGTAATACTTTATAACGATATACGTTATAACGTAATACTATATAACGTTATACGTTATAACGTAATACTATATAACGTTATACGTTATAAGTAATACTATATAACGTTATACGTTATAACGTAATACTATATAACGTTATACGTTATAACGTAATACTATATAACGTTATACGTTATATGGTGATACTATATAACGTTATAACGTAATACTATATAACGTTATACGTTATATGGTAATACTATATAACGTTATACGTCATAACGTAATACTATATAACGTTATACGTTATAACGTAATACTATATAATGTTATACGTTATAACGTAATACTATATAACGTTATACGTTATACCGTAATACTATATAACGTTATACGTTATAAGGTAATACTTTATAACGATATACGTTATAACGTAATACTATATAACGTTATACGTTATAACGTAATACTATATAACGTTATACGTTATAAGTAATACTATATAACGTTATACGTTATAACGTAATACTATATAACGTTATACGTTATAACGTAATATTATATAACGTTATACGTTATAACGTAATACTATATAACGTTATACGTTATATGGTGATACTATATAACGTTATAACGTAATACTATATAACGTTATACGTTATATGGTAATACTATATAACGTTATACGTGATATGGTAATACTATATAACGTTATACGTCATAACGTAATACTATATAACGTTATACGTTATAACGTGATACTATATAACGTTATACGTTATATGGTAATACCACATAACGTTATACGTTATAACGTAATACTATATAACGTTATACGTTATAACTTAATACTATATAACGTTATACGTTATAACGTAATACTATATAACGTTATACGTTATAACGTAATACTATAAAACGTTATACGTTATAACGTAATACTAGATAACGTTATACGTTATATGGTGATACTATATAACGTTATAACGTAATACTATATAACGTGATACGTTATATGGTAATACTATATAACGTTATACGTTATTACGTAATACTATATAACGTTATACGTTATAACGTAATACTATATAACGTTATACGTTACATGGTGATACTATATATCGTTATACGTTATAGCGCAATACTATATAATGTTATACGTTATATGGTAATACTATATAACGTTATACGTCATAACGTAATACTATATAACGTTATACGTTATAACGTGATACTATATAACGTTATACGTTATATGGTAATACTACATAACGTTATACGTTATAACGTAATACTATATAACGTTATACGTTATAACGTAATACTATATAACGTTATACGTTATAACGTAATACTATATAACGTTATACGTTATAACGTAATACTATATAACGTTATACGTTACATGGTGATACTATATAACGTTATAACGTAATACTATATAACGTTATACGTTATAACGTAATACTATATAACGTTATACGTCATAACGTAATACTATATAACGTTATACGTCATAACGTAATACTATATAACGTTATACGTTATAACGTAATACTATATAACGTTATACGTTACATGGTGATACTATATAACGTTATAACGTAATACTATATAACGTTATACGTTACATGGTGATACTATATAACGTTATAACGTAATACTATATAACGTTATACGTTATATAGTAATACTATATAACGTTATACGTCATAGCGTAATACTATATAACGTTATACGTTATAACGTGATACTATATAACGTTATACGTTATAACGTAATACTATATAACGTTATAAGTCATAACGTTATACTATATAACGTTATACGTTATAACGTAATACTATATAACGTTATACGTTATAACTTAATACTATATAACGTTATACGTTATAACGTAATACTATATAACGTTATACGTTATAACGTAATACCATATAACGTTATACGTTGTAACGTAATACTATATAACGTTATACGTTATATGGTGATACTATATAACGTTATAACGTAATACTATATAACGTGATACGTTATATGGTAATACTATATAACGTTATACGTTATTACGTAATACTATATAACGTTATACGTTATAACGTAATACTATATAACGTTATACGTTACATGGTGATACTATATATCGTTATACGTTATAGCGCAATACTATATAATGTTATACGTTATAACGTAATACTATATAACGTTATACGTTATACCGTAATACTATATAACGTTATACGTTATATGGTAATACTATATAACGTTAAACGTTATAACGTAATACTATATAACGTTATACGTTATAACGTAATACTATATAACGTTATACGTTATAACGTAATACTATATAACGTTATAAGTCATAACGTAATACTATATAACGTTATACGTTATAACGTAATACTATATAACGTTATACGTTATATGGTGATACTATATAACGTTATAACGTAATACTATATAACGTTATACGTTATATGGTAATATATATAACGTTATACGTCATAACGTAATACTATATAACGTTATACGTTATAACGTAATACTATATAACGTTATACGTTACATGGTAATACTACATAACGTTATACGTTATAACGTAATACTATATAACGTTATACGTTATAACGTAATACTATATAACGTTATACGTTATAACGTAATACTATATAACGTTATACGTTATAACGTAATACTATATAACGTTATACGTTATAAGGTAATACTATATAACGTTATACGTTATATGGTGATACTATATAACGTTATAACGTAATACTATATAACGTGATACGTTATATGGTAATACTATATAACGTTATACGTCATAACGTAATACTACATAATGTTATACGTTATAACGTAATACTATATAACGTTATGCGTTATAACGTAATACTATATAACGTTATACGTTACATGGTGATACTATATAACGTTATACGTTACATGGTGATACTATATAACGTTATACGTTTTAACGTAATACTATATAATGTTATACGTTATAACGTAATACTTTATAACGATATACGTTATAACGTAATACTATATAACGTTATACGTTATAACGTAATACTATATAACGTTATACGTTACATGGTGATACTATATAACGTTATAACGTAATACTATATAACGTTATACGTTACATGGTGATACTATATAACGTTATACGTTATATGGTAATACTATATAACGTTATACGTCATAACGTAATACTATATAACGTTATACGTTATAACGTAATACTGTATAACGTTATACGTTATAACGTAATACTATATAACGTTATACGTTATAACGTAATACTATATAACGTTATACGTTATAACGTAATACTATATAACGTTATACGTTATATGGTGATACTATATAACGTTATAACGTAATACTATATAACGTGATACGTTATACGGTAATACTATATAACGTTATACGTCATAACGTAATACTACATAATGTTATACGTTATAACGTAATACTATATAACGTTATGCGTTATAACGTAATACTATATAACGTTATACGTTACATGGTGATACTATATAACGTTATACGTTACATGGTGATACTATATAACGTTATACGTTCTAACGTAATACCATACAACGTTATACGTCATAACGTAATACTATATAACGTTATACGTTATAACGTAATACCATACAACGTTATACGTCATAACGTAATACTATATAACGTTATACGTTACATGGTGATACTATATAACGTTATAACGTAATACTATATAACGTTGTACGTTACATGGTGATACTATATAACGTCATACGTTATATGGTAATACTATATAACGTTATACGTCATAACGTAATACTATATAACGTTATACGTTATAACGTAATACTATATAACGTGATACGTTATATGGTAATACTATATAACGTTATACGTCATAACATAATACTACATAATGTTATACGTTATAACGTAATACTATATAACGTTATGCGTTATAACGTAATACTATATAACGTTATACGTTACATGGTGATACTATATAACGTTATACGTTACATGGTGATACTATATAACGTTATACGTTTTAACGTAATACTATATAATGTTATACGTTATAACGTAATACTATATAACGTTATACGTTATACCGTAATACTATATAACGTTATACGTTATAAGGTAATACTTTATAACGATATACGTTATAACGTAATACTATATAACGTTATACGTTATAACGTATTACTATATAACGTTATACGTTACATGGTGATACTATATAACGTTATACGTTATATGGTAATACTATATAACGTTATACGTCATAACGTAATACTATATAACGTTATACGTTATAACGTAATACTATATAACGTTATAGGTTATATGGTGATACTATATAACGTTATAACGTAATACTATATAACGTGATACGTTATACGGTAATACTATATAACGTTATACGTCATAACGTAATACTACATAATGTTATACGTTATAACGTAATACTATATAACGTTATACGTTATATGGTAATACTATATAACGTTATACGTCATAACGTAATACTGTATAACGTTATACGTTATAAGGTAATACTATATAACTATATACGTTCTAACGTAATACTATATAACGTTATACGTTATAACGTAATACTATATAACGTTATACGTTATATGGTGATACTATATAACGTTATAACGTAATACTATATAACGTGATACGTTATACGGTAATACTATATAACGTGATACGTTATACGGTAATACTATATAACGTTATACGTCATAACGTAATACTACATAATGTTATACGTTATAACGTAATACTATATAACGTTATACGTTATAACGTAATACTATATAACGTTATACGTTATATGGTGATACTATATAACGTTATAACGTAATACTATATAACGTGATACGTTATATGGTAATACTATATAACGTTATACGTCATAACGTAATACTACATAATGTTATACGTTATAACGTAATACTATATAACGTTATGCGTTATAACGTAATACTATATAACGTTATACGTTACATGGTGATACTATATAACGTTATACGTTACATGGTGATACTATATAACGTTATACGTTATAACGTAATACTATATAACGTTATACGTTATAACGTAATACTATATAACGTTATACGTTATAACGTAATACTATATAACGTTATACGTTATAAGGTAATACTATATAACGATATACGTTATAACGTAATACTATATAACGTTATACGTTATAACGTAATACTATATAACGTTATACGTTACATGGTGATACTATATAACGTTATAACGTAATACTATATAACGTTATACGTTACATGGTGATACTATATAACGTTATACGTTATATGGTAATACTATATAACGTTATACGTCATAACGTAATACTATATAACGTTATACGTTATAACGTAATACTATATAACGTTATACGTTATATGGTAATACTACATAATGTTATACGTTATAACGTAATACTATATAACGTTATACGTTATAACGTAATACTATATAACGTTATACGTTATAACGTAATACTATATAACGTTATACGTTATAACGTAATACTATATAACGTTATACGTTATATGGTGATACTATATAACGTTATAACGTAATACTATATAACGTGATACGTTATACGGTAATACTATATAACGTTATACGTCATAACGTAATACTACATAATGTTATACGTTATAACGTAATACTATATAACGTTATGCGTTATAACGTAATACTATATAACGTTATACGTTACATGGTGATACTATATAACGTTATACGTTACATGGTGATACTATATAACGTTATACGTTTTAACGTAATACTATATAATGTTATACGTTCTAACGTAATACCATATAACGTTATACGTCATAACGTAATACTATATAACGTTATACGTTATAACGTAATACTATATAACGTTATACGTTATAACGTAATACTATATAACGTTATACGTTATAACGTAATACAATATAACGTTATACGTTACATGGTGATACTATATAACGTTATAACGTAATACTATATAACGTTATACGTTATATGGTAATATTATATAACGTTATACGTCATAACGTAATACTATATAACGTTATACGTTACATGGTGATACTATATAACGTTATAACGTAATACTATATAACGTTATATGGTAATACTATATAACGTTATACGTCATAACGTAATACTATATAACGTTATACGTTATAACGTAATACTATATAACGTTATACGTTATAACGTAATACTATATAACGTTATACGTTATAACGTAATACTATATAACGTTATACGTTATAACGTAATACTATATAGCGTTATACGTTATAACGTAATACTATATAACGTTATACGTTATAACGTAATACTATATAACGTTATACGTTATAACGTAATACTATATAACGTTATACGTTATAACGTAATACTATATAACGTTATACGTTATAACGTAATACTATATAGCGTTATACGTTATAACGTAATACTATATAACGTTATACGTTATAACGTAATACTATATAACGTTATACGTTATAACGTAATACTATATAACGTTATACGTTATAACGTAATACTATATAACGTTATACGTTACATGGTGATACTATATAACGTTATAACGTAATACTATATAACGTTATACGTTATATGGTAATAGTATATAACGTTATACGTTATAACGTAATACTATATAACGTTATACGTTATATGGTAATATTATATAACGTTATACGTCATAACGTAATACTATATAACGTTATACGTTATAACGTAATACTATATAACGTTATACGTTATAACGTAATACTATATAACGTTATACGATATAACGTAATACTATATAACGTTATACGTTATAACGTAATACTATATAACGTTATACGTTATAACGTAATACTATATAACGTTATACGTTATAACGTAATACTATATAACGTTATACGTTATAACGTAATACTATATAACGTTATACGTTATAACGTAATACTATATAACGTTATACGTTATAACGTAATACTATATAACGTTATACGTTACATGGTGATACTATATAACGTTATACGTTATATGGTAATACTATATAACGTTATACGTCATAACGTAATACTATATAACGTTATACGTTATAACGTAATACTATATAACGTTATACGTTATATGGTAATACTACATAATGTTATACGTTATAACGTAATACTATATAACGTTATACGTTATAACGTAATACTATATAACGTTATACGTTATAACGTAATACTATATAACGTTATACGTTATATGGTGATACTATATAACGTTATAACGTAATACTATATAACGTGATACGTTATATGGTAATACTATATAACGTTATACGTTATTACGTAATACTATATAACGTTATACGTTATAACGTAATACTATATAACGTTATACGTTACATGGTGATACTATATATCGTTATACGTTATAGCGCAATACTATATAATGTTATACGTTATAACGTAATACTATATAACGTTATACGTTATACCGTAATACTATATAACGTTATACGTTATATGGTAATACTATATAACGTTAAACGTTATAACGTAATACTATATAACGTTATACGTTATAACGTAATACTATATAACGTTATACGTTATAACGTAATACTATATAACGTTATACGTTATAACGTAATACTATATAACGTTATACGTTATAACGTAATACTATATAACGTTATACGTTATAACGTAATACTATATAACGTTATACGTTATAACGTAATACTATATAACGTTATACGTTATATGGTGATACTATATAACGTTATAACGTAATACTATATAACGTGATACGTTATATGGTAATACTATATAACGTTATACGTCATAACGTAATACTACATAATGTTATACGTTATAACGTAATACTATATAACGTTATGCGTTATAACGTAATACTATATAACGTTATACGTTACATGGTGATACTATATAACGTTATACGTTACATGGTGATACTATATAACGTTATACGTTATAACGTAATACTATATAACGTTATACGTTATAACGTAATACTATATAACGTTATACGTTATAACGTAATACTATATAACGTTATACGTTATATGGTGATACTATATAACGTTATAACGTAATACTATATAACGTGATACGTTATATGGTAATACTATACAACGTTATACGTCATAACGTAATACTATATAACGTTATACGTTATAACGTAATACCATACAACGTTATACGTCATAACGTAATACTATATAACGTTATACGTTACATGGTGATACTATATAACGTTATAACGTAATACTATATAACGTTGTACGTTACATGGTGATACTATATAACGTCATACGTTATATGGTAATACTATATAACGTTATACGTCATAACGTAATACTATATAACGTTATACGTTATAACGTAATACTATATAACGTGATACGTTATATGGTAATACTATATAACGTTATACGTCATAACATAATACTACATAATGTTATACGTTATAACGTAATACTATATAACGTTATGCGTTATAACGTAATACTATATAACGTTATACGTTACATGGTGATACTATATAACGTTATACGTTACATGGTGATACTATATAACGTTATACGTTTTAACGTAATACTATATAATGTTATACGTTATAACGTAATACTATATAACGTTATACGTTATACCGTAATACTATATAACGTTATACGTTATAAGGTAATACTTTATAACGATATACGTTATAACGTAATACTATATAACGTTATACGTTATAACGTATTACTATATAACGTTATACGTTACATGGTGATACTATATAACGTTATACGTTATATGGTAATACTATATAACGTTATACGTCATAACGTAATACTATATAACGTTATACGTTATAACGTAATACTATATAACGTTATACGTTATATGGTAATACTACATAATGTTATACGTTATAACGTAATACTGTATAACGTTATACGTTATAACGTAATACTATATAACGTTATACGTTATAACGTAATACTATATAACGTTATACGTTATAACGTAATACTATATAACGTTATACGTTATATGGTGATACTATATAACGTTATAACGTAATACTATATAACGTGATACGTTATACGGTAATACTATATAACGTTATACGTCATAACGTAATACTACATAATGTTATACGTTATAACGTAATACTATATAACGTTATACGTTATATGGTAATACTATATAACGTTATACGTCATAACGTAATACTGTATAACGTTATACGTTATAAGGTAATACTATATAACTATATACGTTCTAACGTAATACTATATAACGTTATACGTTATAACGTAATACTATATAACGTTATACGTTATATGGTGATACTATATAACGTTATAACGTAATACTATATAACGTGATACGTTATACGGTAATACTATATAACGTGATACGTTATACGGTAATACTATATAACGTTATACGTCATAACGTAATACTACATAATGTTATACGTTATAACGTAATACTATATAACGTTATACGTTATAACGTAATACTATATAACGTTATACGTTATATGGTGATACTATATAACGTTATAACGTAATACTATATAACGTGATACGTTATATGGTAATACTATATAACGTTATACGTCATAACGTAATACTACATAATGTTATACGTTATAACGTAATACTATATAACGTTATGCGTTATAACGTAATACTATATAACGTTATACGTTACATGGTGATACTATATAACGTTATACGTTACATGGTGATACTATATAACGTTATACGTTATAACGTAATACTATATAACGTTATACGTTATAACGTAATACTATATAACGTTATACGTTATAACGTAATACTATATAACGTTATACGTTATAAGGTAATACTATATAACGATATACGTTATAACGTAATACTATATAACGTTATACGTTATAACGTAATACTATATAACGTTATACGTTACATGGTGATACTATATAACGTTATAACGTATTACTATATAACGTTATACGTTACATGGTGATACTATATAACGTTATACGTTATATGGTAATACTATATAACGTTATACGTCATAACGTAATACTATATAACGTTATACGTTATAACGTAATACTATATAACGTTATACGTTATATGGTAATACTACATAATGTTATACGTTATAACGTAATACTATATAACGTTATACGTTATAACGTAATACTATATAACGTTATACGTTATAACGTAATACTATATAACGTTATACGTTATAACGTAATACTATATAACGTTATACGTTATATGGTGATACTATATAACGTTATAACGTAATACTATATAACGTGATACGTTATACGGTAATACTATATAACGTTATACGTCATAACGTAATACTACATAATGTTATACGTTATAACGTAATACTATATAACGTTATGCGTTATAACGTAATACTATATAACGTTATACGTTACATGGTGATACTATATAACGTTATACGTTACATGGTGATACTATATAACGTTATACGTTTTAACGTAATACTATATAATGTTATACGTTCTAACGTAATACCATATAACGTTATACGTCATAACGTAATACTATATAACGTTATACGTTATAACGTAATACTATATAACGTTATACGTTATAACGTAATACTATATAACGTTATACGTTATAACGTAATACAATATAACGTTATACGTTACATGGTGATACTATATAACGTTATAACGTAATACTATATAACGTTATACGTTATATGGTAATATTATATAACGTTATACGTCATAACGTAATACTATATAACGTTATACGTTACATGGTGATACTATATAACGTTATAACGTAATACTATATAACGTTATATGGTAATACTATATAACGTTATACGTCATAACGTAATACTATATAACGTTATACGTTATAACGTAATACTATATAACGTTATACGTTATAACGTAATACTATATAACGTTATACGTTATAACGTAATACTATATAACGTTATACGTTATAACGTAATACTATATAGCGTTATACGTTATAACGTAATACTATATAACGTTATACGTTATAACGTAATACTATATAACGTTATACGTTATAACGTAATACTATATAACGTTATACGTTATAACGTAATACTATATAACGTTATACGTTATAACGTAATACTATATAGCGTTATACGTTATAACGTAATACTATATAACGTTATACGTTATAACGTAATACTATATAACGTTATACGTTATAACGTAATACTATATAACGTTATACGTTATAACGTAATACTATATAACGTTATACGTTACATGGTGATACTATATAACGTTATAACGTAATACTATATAACGTTATACGTTATATGGTAATATTATATAACGTTATACGTCATAACGTAATACTATATAACGTTATACGTTATAACGTAATACTATATAGCGTTATACGTTATAACGTAATACTATATAACGTTATACGTTATAACGTAATACTATATAACGTTATACGTTATAACGTAATACTATATAACGTTATACGTTATAACGTAATACTATATAACGTTATACGTTACATGGTGATACTATATAACGTTATAACGTAATACTATATAACGTTATACGTTATATGGTAATATTATATAACGTTATACGTCATAACGTAATACTATATAACGTTATACGTTATAACGTAATACTATATAACGTTATACGTTATAACGTAATACTATATAACGTTATACGATATAACGTAATACTATATAACGTTATACGTTATAACGTAATACTATATAACGTTATACGTTATAACGTAATACTATATAACGTTATACGTTATAACGTAATACTATATAACGTTATACGTTATAACGTAATACTATATAACGTTATACGTTATAACGTAATACTATATAACGTTATACGTTATAACGTAATACTATATAACGTTATACGTTACATGGTGATACTATATAACGTTATACGTTATATGGTAATACTATATAACGTTATACGTCATAACGTAATACTATATAACGTTATACGTTATAACGTAATACTATATAACGTTATACGTTATATGGTAATACTACATAATGTTATACGTTATAACGTAATACTATATAACGTTATACGTTATAACGTAATACTATATAACGTTATACGTTATAACGTAATACTATATAACGTTATACGTTATATGGTGATACTATATAACGTTATAACGTAATACTATATAACGTGATACGTTATATGGTAATACTATATAACGTTATACGTTATTACGTAATACTATATAACGTTATACGTTATAACGTAATACTATATAACGTTATACGTTACATGGTGATACTATATATCGTTATACGTTATAGCGCAATACTATATAATGTTATACGTTATAACGTAATACTATATAACGTTATACGTTATACCGTAATACTATATAACGTTATACGTTATATGGTAATACTATATAACGTTAAACGTTATAACGTAATACTATATAACGTTATACGTTATAACGTAATACTATATAACGTTATACGTTATAACGTAATACTATATAACGTTATACGTTATAACGTAATACTATATAACGTTATACGTTATAACGTAATACTATATAACGTTATACGTTATAAGGTAATACTATATAACGATATACGTTATAACGTAATACTATATAACGTTATACGTTATAACGTAATACTATATAACGTTATACGTTATAACGTAATACTATATAACGTTATACGTTATATGGTGATACTATATAACGTTATAACGTAATACTATATAACGTGATACGTTATATGGTAATACTATATAACGTTATACGTCATAACGTAATACTACATAATGTTATACGTTATAACGTAATACTATATAACGTTATGCGTTATAACGTAATACTATATAACGTTATACGTTACATGGTGATACTATATAACGTTATACGTTACATGGTGATACTATATAACGTTATACGTTATAACGTAATACTATATAACGTTATACGTTATAACGTAATACTATATAACGTTATACGTTATAACGTAATACTATATAGCGTTATACGTTATAAGGTAATACTATATAACGATATACGTTATAACGTAATACTATATAACGTTATACGTTATAACGTAATACTATATAACGTTATACGTTACATGGTGATACTATATAACGTTATAACGTAATACTATATAACGTTATACGTTACATGGTGATACTATATAACGTTATACGTTATATGGTAATACTATATAACGTTATACGTCATAACGTAATACTATATAACGTTATACGTTATAACGTAATACTATATAACGTTATACGTTATATGGTAATACTACATAATGTTATACGTTATAACGTAATACTATATAACGTTATACGTTATAACGTAATACTATATAACGTTATACGTTATAACGTAATACTATATAACGTTATACGTTATAACGTAATACTATATAACGTTATACGTTATATGGTGATACTATATAACGTTATAACGTAATACTATATAACGTGATACGTTATACGGTAATACTATATAACGTTATACGTCATAACGTAATACTACATAATGTTATACGTTATAACGTAATACTATATAACGTTATGCGTTATAACGTAATACTATATAACGTTATACGTTACATGGTGATACTATATAACGTTATACGTTACATGGTGATACTATATAACGTTATACGTTTTAACGTAATACTATATAATGTTATACGTTCTAACGTAATACCATATAACGTTATACGTCATAACGTAATACTATATAACGTTATACGTTATAACGTAATACTATATAATGTTATACGTTATAACGTAATACTATATAACGTTATACGTTATAACGTAATACTATATAACGTTATACGTTATAACGTAATACTATATAACGTTATACGTTATAACGTAATACTATATAACGTTATACGTCATAACGTAATACTATATAACGTTATACGTTATAACGTAATACTATATAACGTTATACGTTATAACGTAATACTATATAACGTTATACGTTATAACGTAATACTATATAACGTTATACGTTATAACGTAATACTATATAACGTTATACGTTACATGGTGATACTATATAACGTTATAACGTAATACTATATAACGTTATACGTTATATGGTAATATTATATAACGTTATACGTCATAACGTAATACTATATAACGTTATACGTTATAACGTAATACTATATAACGTTATACGTTATAACGTAATACTATATAGCGTTATACGTTATAACGTAATACTATATAACGTTATACGTTATAACGTAATACTATATAACGTTATACGTTATAACGTAATACAATATAACGTTATACGTTACATGGTGATACTATATAACGTTATAACGTAATACTATATAACGTTATACGTTATATGGTAATATTATATAACGTTATACGTCATAACGTAATACTATATAACGTTATACGTTACATGGTGATACTATATAACGTTATAACGTAATACTATATAACGTTATATGGTAATACTATATAACGTTATACGTCATAACGTAATACTATATAACGTTATACGTTATAACGTAATACTATATAACGTTATACGTTATAACGTAATACTATATAACGTTATACGTTATAACGTAATACTATATAACGTTATACGTTATAACGTAATACTATATAGCGTTATACGTTATAACGTAATACTATATAACGTTATACGTTATAACGTAATACTATATAACGTTATACGTTATAACGTAATACTATATAACGTTATACGTTATAACGTAATACTATATAACGTTATACGTTATAACGTAATACTATATAGCGTTATACGTTATAACGTAATACTATATAACGTTATACGTTATAACGTAATACTATATAACGTTATACGTTATAACGTAATACTATATAACGTTATACGTTACATGGTGATACTATATAACGTTATAACGTAATACTATATAACGTTATACGTTATATGGTAATATTATATAACGTTATACGTCATAACGTAATACTATATAACGTTATACGTTATAACGTAATACTATATAGCGTTATACGTTATAACGTAATACTATATAACGTTATACGTTATAACGTAATACTATATAACGTTATACGTTATAACGTAATACTATATAACGTTATACGTTATAACGTAATACTATATAACGTTATACGTTACATGGTGATACTATATAACGTTATAACGTAATACTATATAACGTTATACGTTATATGGTAATATTATATAACGTTATACGTCATAACGTAATACTATATAACGTTATACGTTATAACGTAATACTATATAACGTTATACGTTATAACGTAATACTATATAACGTTATACGTTATAACGTAATACTATATAACGTTATACGTTATAACGTAATACTATATAACGTTATACGTTATAACGTAATACTATATAACGTTATACGTTATAACGTAATACTATATAACGTTATACGTTACATGGTGATACTATATAACGTTATACGTTATATGGTAATACTATATAACGTTATACGTCATAACGTAATACTATATAACGTTATACGTTATAACGTAATACTATATAACGTTATACGTTATATGGTAATACTACATAATGTTATACGTTATAACGTAATACTATATAACGTTATACGTTATAACGTAATACTATATAACGTTATACGTTATAACGTAATACTATATAACGTTATACGTTATATGGTGATACTATATAACGTTATAACGTAATACTATATAACGTGATACGTTATATGGTAATACTATATAACGTTATAAGTTATTACGTAATACTATATAACGTTCTACGTTATAACGTAATACTATATAACGTTATACGTTACATGGTGATACTATATATCGTTATACGTTATAGCGCAATACTATATAATGTTATACGTTATAACGTAATACTATATAACGTTATACGTTATACCGTAATACTATATAACGTTATACGTTATATGGTAATACTATATAACGTTAAACGTTATAACGTAATACTATATAACGTTATACGTTATAACGTAATACTATATAACGTTATACGTTATAACGTAATACTATATAACGTTATACGTTATAACGTAATACTATATAACGTTATACGTTATAACGTAATACTATATAACGTTATACGTTATAACGTAATACTATATAACGTTATACGTTATAACGTAATACTATATAACGTTATACGTTATAACGTAATACTATATAACGTTATACGTTATAACGTAATACTATATAACGTTATACGTTATATGGTGATACTATATAACGTTATAACGTAATACTATATAACGTGATACGTTATATGGTAATACTATATAACGTTATACGTCATAACGTAATACTACATAATGTTATACGTTATAACGTAATACTATATAACGTTATGCGTTATAACGTAATACTATATAACGTTATACGTTACATGGTGATACTATATAACGTTATACGTTACATGGTGATACTATATAACGTTATACGTTATAACGTAATACTATATAACGTTATACGTTATAACGTAATACTATATAACGTTATACGTTATAACGTAATACTATATAACGTTATACGTTATAAGGTAATACTATATAACGATATACGTTATAACGTAATACTATATAACGTTATACGTTATAACGTAATACTATATAACGTTATACGTTACATGGTGATACTATATAACGTTATAACGTAATACTATATAACGTTATACGTTACATGGTGATACTATATAACGTTATACGTTATATGGTAATACTATATAACGTTATACGTCATAACGTAATACTATATAACGTTATACGTTATAACGTAATACTATATAACGTTATACGTTATATGGTAATACTACATAATGTTATACGTTATAACGTAATACTATATAACGTTATACGTTATAACGTAATACTATATAACGTTATACGTTATAACGTAATACTATATAACGTTATACGTTATAACGTAATACTATATAACGTTATACGTTATATGGTGATACTATATAACGTTATAACGTAATACTATATAACGTGATACGTTATACGGTAATACTATATAACGTTATACGTCATAACGTAATACTACATAATGTTATACGTTATAACGTAATACTATATAACGTTATGCGTTATAACGTAATACTATATAACGTTATACGTTACATGGTGATACTATATAACGTTATACGTTACATGGTGATACTATATAACGTTATACGTTTTAACGTAATACTATATAATGTTATACGTTCTAACGTAATACCATATAACGTTATACGTCATAACGTAATACTATATAACGTTATACGTTATAACGTAATACTATATAACGTTATACGTTATAACGTAATACTATATAACGTTATACGTTATAACGTAATACTATATAACGTTATACGTTATAACGTAATACTATATAACGTTATACGTTATAACGTAATACTATATAACGTTATACGTCATAACGTAATACTATATAACGTTATACGTTATAACGTAATACTATATAACGTTATACGTTATAACGTAATACTATATAACGTTATACGTTATAACGTAATACTATATAACGTTATACGTTATAACGTAATACTATATAACGTTATACGTTACATGGTGATACTATATAACGTTATAACGTAATACTATATAACGTTATACGTTATATGGTAATATTATATAACGTTATACGTCATAACGTAATACTATATAACGTTATACGTTATAACGTAATACTATATAGCGTTATACGTTATAACGTAATACTATATAACGTTATACGTTATAACGTAATACTATATAACGTTATACGTTATAACGTAATACTATATAACGTTATACGTTATAACGTAATACTATATAACGTTATACGTTACATGGTGATACTATATAACGATATAACGTAATACTATATAACGTTATACGTTATATGGTAATATTATATAACGTTATACGTCATAACGTAATACTATATAACGTTATACGTTATAACGTAATACTATATAACGTTATACGTTATAACGTAATACTATATAACGTTATACGATATAACGTAATACTATATAACGTTATACGTTATAACGTAATACTATATAACGTTATACGATATAACGTAATACTATATAACGTTATACGTTATAACGTAATACTATATAACGTTATACGTTATAACGTAATACTATATAACGTTATACGTTATATGGTAATACTACATAATGTTATACGTTATAACGTAATTCTATATAACGTTATACGTTATAACGTAATACTATATAACGTTATACGTTATAACGTAATACTATATAACGTTATACGTTATATGGTGATACTATATAACGTTATAACGTAATACTATATAACGTGATACGTTATACGGTAATACTATATAACGTTATACGTCATAACGTAATACTACATAATGTTATACGTTATAACGTAATACTATATAACGTTATGCGTTATAACGTAATACTATATAACGTTATACGTTACATGGTGATACTATATAACGTTATACGTTACATGGTGATACTATATAACGTTATACGTTTTAACGTAATACTATATAATGTTATACGTTATAACGTAATACTATATAACGTTATACGTTATACCGTAATACTATATAACGTTATACGTTATAAGGTAATACTTTATAACGATATACGTTATAACGTAATACTATATAACGTTATACGATATAACGTAATACTATATAACGTTATACGTTATAAGTAATACTATATAACGTTATACGTTATAACGTAATACTATATAACGTTATACGTTATAACGTAATACTATATAACGTTATACGTTATAACGTAATACTATATAACGTTATACGTTATATGGTGATACTATATAACGTTATAACGTAATACTATATAACGTTATACGTTATATGGTAATACTATATAACGTTATACGTCATAACGTAATACTATATAACGTTATACGTTATAACGTGATACTATATAACGTTATACGTTATATGGTAATACTATATAACGTTATACGTTGTAACGTAATACTATATAACGTTATACGTTATATGGTGATACTATATAACGTTATAACGTAATATTATATAACGTGATACGTTATATGGTAATACTATATAACGTTATACGTTATTACGTAATACTATATAACGTTATACGTTATAACGTAATACTATATAACGTTATACGTTACATGGTGATACTATATATCGTTATAACGTAATACTATATAACGTTATACGTTATATGGTAATATTATATAACGTTATACGTCATAACGTAATACTATATAACGTTATACGTTATAACGTAATACTATATAGCGTTATACGTTATAACGTAATACTATATAACGTTATACGTTATAACGTAATACTATATAACGTTATACGTTATAACGTAATACTATATAACGTTATACGTTATAACGTAATACTATATAACGTTATACGTTATATGGTAATATTATATAACGTTATACGTCATAACGTAATACTATATAACGTTATACGTTATAACGTAATACTATATAACGTTATACGTTATAACGTAATACTATATAACGTTATACGATATAACGTAATACTATATAACGTTATACGTTATAACGTAATACTATATAACGTTATACGTTATAACGTAATACTATATAACGTTATACGTTATATGGTAATACTACATAATGTTATACGTTATAACGTAATTCTATATAACGTTATACGTTATAACGTAATACTATATAACGTTATACGTTATAACGTAATACTATATAACGTTATACGTTATAACGTAATACTATATAACGTTATACGTTATATGGTGATACTATATAACGTTATAACGTAATACTATATAACGTGATACGTTATACGGTAATACTATATAACGTTATACGTCATAACGTAATACTACATAATGTTATACGTTATAACGTAATACTATATAACGTTATGCGTTATAACGTAATACTATATAACGTTATACGTTACATGGTGATACTATATAACGTTATACGTTACATGGTGATACTATATAACGTTATACGTTTTAACGTAATACTATATAATGTTATACGTTATAACGTAATACTATATAACGTTATACGTTATACCGTAATACTATATAACGTTATACGTTATATGGTAATATTATATAACGTTATACGTCATAACGTAATACTATATAACGTTATACGTTATAACGTAATACTATATAACGTTATACGTTATAACGTAATACTATATAACGTTATACGATATAACGTAATACTATATAACGTTATACGTTATAACGTAATACTATATAACGTTATACGTTATAACGTAATACTATATAACGTTATACGTTATATGGTAATACTACATAATGTTATACGTTATAACGTAATTCTATATAACGTTATACGTTATAACGTAATACTATATAACGTTATACGTTATAACGTAATACTATATAACGTTATACGTTATATGGTGATACTATATAACGTTATAACGTAATACTATATAACGTGATACGTTATACGGTAATACTATATAACGTTATACGTCATAACGTAATACTACATAATGTTATACGTTATAACGTAATACTATATAACGTTATGCGTTATAACGTAATACTATATAACGTTATACGTTACATGGTGATACTATATAACGTTATACGTTACATGGTGATACTATATAACGTTATACGTTTTAACGTAATACTATATAATGTTATACGTTATAACGTAATACTATATAACGTTATACGTTATACCGTAATACTATATAACGTTATACGTTATAAGGTAATACTTTATAACGATATACGTTATAACGTAATACTATATAACGTTATACGTTATAACGTAATACTATATAACGTTATACGTTATAAGTAATACTATATAACGTTATACGTTATAACGTAATACTATATAACGTTATACGTTATAACGTAATACTATATAACGTTATACGTTATAACGTAATACTATATAACGTTATACGTTATATGGTGATACTATATAACGTTATAACGTAATACTATATAACGTTATACGTTATATGGTAATACTATATAACGTTATACGTCATAACGTAATACTATATAACGTTATACGTTATAACGTGATACTATATAACGTTATACGTTATATGGTAATACTATATAACGTTATACGTTGTAACGTAATACTATATAACGTTATACGTTATATGGTGATACTATATAACGTTATAACGTAATATTATATAACGTGATACGTTATATGGTAATACTATATAACGTTATACGTTATTACGTAATACTATATAACGTTATACGTTATAACGTAATACTATATAACGTTATACGTTACATGGTGATACTATATATCGTTATACGTTATAGCGCAATACTATATAATGTTATACGTTATAACGTAATACTATATAACGTTATACGTTATACCGTAATACTATATAACGTTATACGTTATATGGTAATACTATATAACGTTAAACGTTATAACGTAATACTATATAACGTTATACGTTATAACGTAATACTATATAACGTTATACGTTATAACGTAATACTATATAACGTTATAAGTCATAACGTAATACTATATAACGTTATACGTTATAACGTAATACTATATAACGTTATACGTTATATGGTGATACTATATAACGTTATAACGTAATACTATATAACGTTATACGTTATATGGTAATATATATAACGTTATACGTCATAACGTAATACTGTATAACGTTATAAGGTTATAAGGTAATACTATATAACGATATACGTTCTAACGTAATACTATATAACGTTATACGTCATAACGTAATACTATATAACGTTATACGTTATAACGTAATACTATATAACGTTATACGTTACATGGTGATACTATATAACGTTATAACGTAATACTATATAACGTTATACGTTACATGGTGATACTATATAACGTCATACGTTATATGGTAATACTATATAACGTTATACGTCATAACGTAATACTGTATAACGTTATACGTTATAACGTAATACTATATAACGTTATACGTTATATGGTAATACTACATAACGTTATACGTTATAACGTAATACTATATAACGTTATACGTTATAACGTAATACTATATAACGTTATACGTTATATGGTGATACTATATAACGTTATAACGTGATACTATATAACGTGATACGTTATATGGTAATACTATATAACGTTATACGTCATAACGTAATACTACATAATGTTATACGTTATAACGTAATACTATATAACGTTATGCGTTATAACGTAATACTATATAACGTTATACGTTACATTCTGATACTATATAACGTTATACGTTACATGGTGATACTATATAACGTTATACGTTATAACGTAATACTATATAACGTTATACGTTATAACGTAATACTATATAACGTTATAGGTTATAACGTAATACTATATAACGTTATACGTTATAAGGTAATACTATATAACGATATACGTTATAACGTAATACTATATAACGTTATACGTTATAACGTAATACTATATAACGTTATACGTTATAACGTAATACTGTATAACGTTATAAGTCATAACGTAATACTATATAACGTTATACGTTATAACGTAATACTATATAACGTTATACGTTATATGGTGATACTATATAACGTTATAACGTAATACTATATAACGTTATACGTTATATGGTAATATATATAACGTTATACGTCATAACGTAATACTGTATAACGTTATACGTTATAAGGTAATACTATATAACGATATACGTTCTAACGTAATACTATATAACGTTATACGTCATAACGTAATACTATATAACGTTATACGTTATAACGTAATACTATATAACGTTATACGTTACATGGTGATACTATATAACGTTATACGTTTTAACGTAATACTATATAATGTTATACGTTCTAACGTAATACCATATAACGTTATACGTCATAACGTAATACTATATAACGTTATACGTTATAACGTAATACTATATAACGTTATACGTTATAACGTAATACTATATAACGTTATACGTTATAACGTAATACAATATAACGTTATACGTTACATGGTGATACTATATAACGTTATAACGTAATACTATATAACGTTATACGTTATATGGTAATATTATATAACGTTATACGTCATAACGTAATACTATATAACGTTATACGTTACATGGTGATACTATATAACGTTATAACGTAATACTATATAACGTTATATGGTAATACTATATAACGTTATACGTCATAACGTAATACTATATAACGTTATACGTTATAACGTAATACTATATAACGTTATACGTTATAACGTAATACTATATAACGTTATACGTTATAACGTAATACTATATAACGTTATACGTTATAACGTAATACTATATAACGTTATACGTTACTTGGTGATACTATATAACGTTATAACGTAATACTATATAACGTTATACGTTATATGGTAATATTATATAACGTTATACGTCATAACGTAATACTATATAACGTTATACGTTATAACGTAATACTATATAACGTTATACGTTATAACGTAATACTATATAACGTTATACGATATAACGTAATACTATATAACGTTATACGTTATAACGTAATACTATATAACGTTATACGTTATATGGTAATACTACATAATGTTATACGTTATAACGTAATACTATATAACGTTATACGTTATAACGTAATACTATATAACGTTATACGTTATAACGTAATACTATATAACGTTATACGTTATATGGTAATACTACATAATGTTATACGTTATAACGTAATACTATATAACGTTATACGTTATAACGTAATACTATATAACGTTATACGTTATAACGTAATACTATATAACGTTATACGTTATAACGTAATACTATATAACGTTATACGTTATATGGTGATACTATATAACGTTATAACGTAATACTATATAACGTGATACGTTATACGGTAATATTATATAACGTTATACGTCATAACGTAATACTACATAATGTTATACGTTATAACGTAATACTATATAACGTTATACGTTATAACGTAATACTATATAACGTTATACGTTATAACGTAATACAATATAACGTTATACGTTACATGGTGATACTATATAACGTTATAACGTAATACTATATAACGTTATACGTTATATGGTAATATTATATAACGTTATACGTCATAACGTAATACTATATAACGTTATACGTTACATGGTGATACTATATAACGTTATAACGTAATACTATATAACGTTATATGGTAATACTATATAACGTTATACGTCATAACGTAATACTATATAGCGTTATACGTTATAACGTAATACTATATAACGTTATACGTTATAACGTAATACTATATAACGTTATACGTTATAACGTAATACTATATAACGTTATACGTTATAACGTAATACTATATAACGTTATACGTTATATGGTAATACTACATAATGTTATACGTTATAACGTAATACTATATAACGTTATACGTTATAACGTAATACTATATAACGTTATACGTTACATGGTGATACTATATAACGTTATACGTTACATGGTGATACTATATAACGTTATACGTTATAACGTAATACTATATAACGTTATACGTTATAACGTAATACTATATAACGTTATACGTTATAAGGTAATACTATATAACGATATACGTTATAACGTAATACTATATAACGTTATACGTTATAACGTAATACTATATAACGTTATACGTTACATGGTGATACTATATAACGTTATAACGTAATACTATATAACGTTATACGTTACATGGTGATACTATATAACGTTATACGTTATATGGTAATACTATATAACGTTATACGTCATAACGTAATACTATATAACGTTATACGTTATAACGTAATACTATATAACGTTATACGTTATATGGTAATACTACATAATGTTATACGTTATAACGTAATACTATATAACGTTATACGTTATAACGTAATACTATATAACGTTATAAGTTATAACGTAATACTATATAACGTTATACGTTATAACGTAATACTATATAACGTTATACGTTATATGGTGATACTATATAACGTTATAACGTAATACTATATAACGTGATACGTTATACGGTAATACTATATAACGTTATACGTCATAACGTAATACTACATAATGTTATACGTTATAACGTAATACTATATAACGTTATGCGTTATAACGTAATACTATATAACGTTATACGTTACATGGTGATACTATATAACGTTATACGTTACATGGTGATACTATATAACGTTATACGTTATAACGTAATACTATATAATGTTATACGTTCTAACGTAATACCATATAACGTTATACGTCATAACGTAATACTATATAACGTTATACGTTATAACGTAATACTATATAACGTTATACGTTATAACGTAATACTATATAACGTTATACGTTATAACGTAATACAATATAACGTTATACGTTACATGGTGATACTATATAACGTTATAACGTAATACTATATAACGTTATACGTTATACGATAATATTATATAACGTTATACGTCATAACGTAATACTATATAACGTTATACGTTACATGGTGATACTATATAACGTTATAACGTAATACTATATAACGTTATATGGTAATACTACATAACGTTATACGTCATAACGTAATACTATATAACGTTATACGTTATAACGTAATACTATATAACGTTATACGTTATAACGTAATACTATATAACGTTATACGTTATAACGTAATACTATATAACGTTATACGTTATAACGTAATACTATATAACGTTATACGTTATAACGTAATACTATATAACGTTATACGTTACATGGTGATACTATATAACGTTATAACGTAATACTATATAACGTTATACGTTATATGGTAATATTATATAACGTTATACGTCATAACGTAATACTATATAACGTTATACGTTATAACGTAATACTATATAACGTTATACGTTATAACGTAATACTATATAACGTTATACGATATAACGTAATACTATATAACGTTATACGTTATAACGTAATACTATATAACGTTATACGTTACATGGTGATACTATATAACGTTATACGTTATATGGTAATACTATATAACGTTATACGTCATAACGTAATACTATATAACGTTATACGTTATAACGTAATACTATATAACGTTATACGTTATATGGTAATACTACATAATGTTATACGTTATAACGTAATACTATATAACGTTATACATTATAACGTAATACTATATAAAGTTATACGTTATAACGTAATACTATATAACGTTATACGTTATAACGTAATACTATATAACGTTATACGTTATATGGTGATACTATATGACGTTATAACGTAATACTATATAACGTGATAAGTTATACGGTAATACTATATAACGTTATACGTCATAACGTAATACTACATAATGTTATACGTTATAACGTAATACTATATAACGTTATACGTTATAACGTAATACTATATAACGTTATACGTTATAACGTAATACAATATAACGTTATACGTTACATGGTGATACTATATAACGTTATAACGTAATACTATATAACGTTATACGTTATATGGTAATATTATATAACGTTATACGTCATAACGTAATACTATATAACGTTATACGTTACATGGTGATACTATATAACGTTATAACGTAATACTATATAACGTTATATGGTAATACTATATAACGTTATACGTCATAACGTAATACTATATAGCGTTATACGTTATAACGTAATACTATATAACGTTATACGTTATAACGTAATACTATATAACGTTATACGTTATAACGTAATACTATATAACGTTATACGTTATAACGTAATACTATATAACGTTATACGTTACATGGTGATACTATATAACGTTATAACGTAATACTATATAACGTTATACGTTATATGGTAATATTATATAACGTTATACGTCATAACGTAATACTATATAACGTTATACGTTATAACGTAATACTATATAACGTTATACGTTATAACGTAATACTATATAACGTTATACGATATAACGTAATACTATATAACGTTATACGTTATAACGTAATACTATATAACGTTATACGTTAAAACGTAATACTATATAACGTTATACGTTATAACGTAATACTATATAACGTTATACGTTATAACGTAATACTATATAACGTTATACGTTATATGGTGATACTATATATCGTTATACGTTATAGCGCAATACTATATAATGTTATACGTTATAACGTAATACTATATAACGTTATACGTCATCCCGTAATACTATATAACGTTATACGTTATATGGTAATACTATATAACGTTAAACGTTATAACGTAATACTATATAACGTTATACGTTATAACGTAATACTATATAACGTTATACGTTATAACGTAATACTATATAACGTTATACGTTATAACGTAATACTATATAACGTTATAAGTCATAACGTAATACTATATAACGTTATACGTTATAACGTAATACTATATAACGTTATACGTTATATGGTGATACTATATAACGTTATAACGTAATACTATATAACGTTATACGTTATATGGTAATATATATAACGTTATACGTCATAACGTAATACTGTATAACGTTATACGTTATAAGGTAATACTATATAACGATATACGTTCTAACGTAATACTATATAACGTTATACGTCATAACGTAATACTATATAACGTTATACGTTATAACGTAATACTATATAACGTTATACGTTACATGGTGATACTATATAACGTTATAACGTAATACTATATAACGTTATACGTTACATGGTGATACTATATAACGTCATACGTTATATGGTAATACTATATAACGTTATACGTCATAACGTAATACTATATAACGTTATACGTTATAACGTAATACTATATAACGTTATACGTTATATGGTAATACTACATAACGTTATACGTTATAACGTAATACTATATAACGTTATACGTTATAACGTAATACTATATAACGTTATACGTTATAACGTAATACAATATAACGTTATACGTTATAACGTAATACTATATAACGTTATACGTTATAACGTAATACTATATAACGTTATACGTTATAACGTAATACTATATAACGTTATACGTTATAACGTAATACTATATAACGTTATACGTTATATGGTGATACTAAATAACGTTATAACGTAATACTATATAACGTGATACGTTATATGTTAATACTATATAACGTTATACGTCATAACGTAATACTACATAATGTTATACGTTATAACGTAATACTATATAACGTTATGCGTTATAACGTAATACTATATAACGTTATACGTTACATGGTGATACTATATAACGTTATACGTTACATGGTGATACTATATAACTTTATACGTTTTAACGTAATACTATATAATGTTATACGTTATAACGTAATACTATATAACGTTATACGTTATACCGTAATACTATATAACGTTATACGTTATAAGGTAATACTTTATAACGATATACGTTATAACGTAATACTATATAACGTTATACGTTATAACGTAATACTATATAACGTTATACGTTACATGGTGATACTATATAACGTTATAACGTAATACTATATAACGTTATACGTTACATGGTGATACTATATAACGTTATACGTTATATGGTAATACTATATAACGTTATACGTCATAACGTAATACTATATAACGTTATACGTTATAACGTAATACTATATAACGTTATACGTTATATGGTAATACTACATAATGTTATACGTTATAACGTAATACTATATAACGTTATACGTTATAACGTAATACTATATAACGTTATACGTTATAACGTAATACTATATAACGTTATACGTTATAACGTAATACTATATAACGTTATACGTTATATGGTGATACTACATAACGTTATACGTTATATCGTAATACTATATAACGTTATACGTTATAACTTAATACTATATAACGTTATACGTTATAACGTAATACTATATAACGTTATACGTTATAACGTAATACTATATAACGTTATACGTTGTAACGTAATACTATATAACGTTATACGTTATATGGTGATACTATATAACGTTATAACGTAATACTATATAACGTGATACGTTATATGGTAATACTATATAACGTTATACGTTATTACGTAATACTATATAACGTTATACGTTATAACGTAATACTATATAACGTTATACGTTACATGGTGATACTATATATCGTTATACGTTATAGCGCAATACTATATAATGTTATACGTTATAACGTAATACTATATAACGTTATACGTTATACCGTAATACTATATAACGTTATACGTTATATGGTAATACTATATAACGTTAAACGTTATAACGTAATACCATATAACGTTATACGTCATAACGTAATACTATATAACGTTATACGTTATAACGTAATACTATATAACGTTATACGTTATAACGTAATACTATATAACGTTATACGTTATAACGTAATACAATATAACGTTATACGTTACATGGTGATACTATATAACGTTATAACGTAATACTATATAACGTTATACGTTATATGGTAATATAATATAACGTTATACGTCATAACGTAATACTATATAACGTTATACGTTACATGGTGATACTATATAACGTTATAACGTAATACTATATAACGTTATATGGTAATACTATATAACGTTATACGTCATAACGTAATACTATATAACGTTATACGTTATAACGTTATACTATATAACGTTATACGTTATAACGTAATACTATATAACGTTATACGTTATAACGTAATACTATATAACGTTATACGTTATAACGTAATACTATATAACGTTATACGTTACATGGTGATACTATATAACGTTATAACGTAATACTATATAACGTTATACGTCATAACGTAATACTATATAACGTTATACGTTATAACGTAATACTATATAACGTTATACGTTATATGGTGATACTATATATCGTTATACGTTATAGCGCAATACTATATAATGTTATACGTTATAACGTAATACTATATAACGTTGTACGTTATAACGTAATACTATATAACGTTATACGTTATAACGTAATACTATATAACGTTATACGTTACATGGTGATACTATATAACGTTATAACGTAATACTATATAACGTTATACGTTATAACGAAATACTATATAACGTTATACGTTATATGGTAATATTATATAACGTTATACGTCATAACGTAATACTATATAACGTTATACGTTACATGGTGATACTATATAACGTTATAACGTAATACTATATAACGTTATATGGTAATACTATATAACGTTATACGTCATAACGTAATACTATATAACGTTATACGTTATATGGTGATACTATATAACGTTATAACGTAATACTATATAACGTTATACGTTATATGGTAATATATATAACGTTATACGTCATAACGTAATACTGTATAACGTTATACGTTATAAGGTAATACTATATAACGATATACGTTCTAACGTAATACTATATAACGTTATACGTCATAACGTAATACTATATAACGTTATACGCTATAACGTAATACTATATAACGTTATACGTTACATGGTGATACTATATAACGTTATAACGTAATACTATATAACGTTATACGTTACATGGTGATACTATATAACGTTATACGTTATATGGTAATACTATATAACGTTATACGTCATAACGTAATACTATATAACGTTATACGTTATAACGTAATACAATATAACGTTATACGTTATAACGTAATACTATATAACGTTATACGTTATAACGTAATACTATATAACGTTATACGTTATAAGGTAATACTTTATAACGATATACGTTATAAGGTAATACTATATAACGTTATACGTTATAACGTAATACTATATAACGTTATACGTTACATGGTGATACTATATAACGTTATAACGTAATACTATATAACGCTATACGTTACATGGTGATACTATATAACGTTATACGTTATATGGTAATACTATATAACGTTATACGTCATAACGTAATACTATATAACGTTATACGTTATAACGTAATACTATATAACGTTATACGTTATATGGTAATACTACATAATGTTATACGTTATAACGTAATACTATATAACGTTATACGTTATAACGTAATACCGTATAACGTTATACGTTATAACGTAATACTATATAACGTTATACGTTATAACGTAATACTATATAACGTTATACGTTATATGGTGATACTACATAACGTTATACGTTATAACGTAATACTATATAACGTTATACGTTATAACTTAATACTATATAACGTTATACGTTATAACGTAATACTATATAACGTTATACGTTATAACGTAATACTATATAACGTTATACGTTGTAAGGTAATACTATATAACGTTATACGTTATATGGTGATACTATATAACGTTATAACGTAATACTATATAACGTGATACGTTATATGGTAATACTATAT
This sequence comes from Bombus flavifrons, assembly GCF_040668555.2. Taxonomy (NCBI): domain Eukaryota; kingdom Metazoa; phylum Arthropoda; class Insecta; order Hymenoptera; family Apidae; genus Bombus; species Bombus flavifrons. The sequence goes on along the minus strand of NW_027184808.1, from coordinate 117,161 downwards.
AACGTTATACGTTATTACGTAATACTATATAACGTTATACGTTATAACGTAATACTATATAACGTTATACGTTATAACGTAATACTATATAACGTTATACGTTATACCGTAATACTATATAACGTTATACGTTATATGTTAATACTATATAACGTTAAACGTTATAACGTAATACTATATAACGTTATACGTTATAACGTAATACTATATAACGTTATACGTTATAACGTAATACTATATAACGTTATAAGTCATAACGTAATACTATATAACGTTATACGTTATAACGTAATACTATATAACGTTATACGTTATATGGTGATACTATATAACGTTATAACGTAATACTATATAACGTTATACGTTATATGGTAATATATATAACGTTATACGTCATAACGTAATACTGTATAACGTTATACGTTATAAGGTAATACTATATAACGATATACGTTCTAACGTAATACTATATAACGTTATACGTCATAACGTAATACTATATAACGTTATACGTTATAACGTAATACTATATAACGTTATACGTTACATGGTGATACTATATAACGTTATAACGTAATACTATATAACGTTATACGTTACATGGTGATACTATATAACGTCATACGTTATATGGTAATACTATATAACGTTATACGTCATAACGTAATACTATATAACGTTATACGTTATAACGTAATACTATATAACGTTATACGTTATATGGTAATACTACATAACGTTATACGTTATAACGTAATACTATATAACGTTATACGTTATAACGTAATACTATATAACGTTATACGTTATAACGTAATACAATATAACGTTATACGTTATAACGTAATACTATATAACGTTATACGTTATAACGTAATACTATATAACGTTATACGTTATAACGTAATACTATATAACGTTATACGTTATAACGTAATACTATATAACGTTATACGTTATATGGTGATACTAAATAACGTTATAACGTAATACTATATAACGTGATACGTTATATGGTAATACTATATAACGTTATACGTCATAACGTAATACTACATAATGTTATACGTTATAACGTAATACTATATAACGTTATGCGTTATAACGTAATACTATATAACGTTATACGTTACATGGTGATACTATATAACGTTATACGTTACATGGTGATACTATATAACGTTATACGTTTTAACGTAATACTATATAATGTTATACGTTATAACGTAATACTATATAACGTTATACGTTATACCGTAATACTATATAACGTTATACGTTATAAGGTAATACTTTATAACGATATACGTTATAACGTAATACTATATAACGTTATACGTTATAACGTAATACTATATAACGTTATACGTTACATGGTGATACTATATAACGTTATAACGTAATACTATATAACGTTATACGTTACATGGTGATACTATATAACGTTATACGTTATATGGTAATACTATATAACGTTATACGTCATAACGTAATACTATATAACGTTATACGTTATAACGTAATACTATATAACGTTATACGTTATATGGTAATACTACATAATGTTATACGTTATAACGTAATACTATATAACGTTATACGTTATAACGTAATACTATATAACGTTATACGTTATAACGTAATACTATATAACGTTATACGTTATAACGTAATACTATATAACGTTATACGTTATAACGTAATACTATATAACGTTATACGTTATATGGTGATACTACATAACGTTATACGTTATATCGTAATACTATATAACGTTATACGTTATAACTTAATACTATATAACGTTATACGTTATAACGTAATACTATATAACGTTATACGTTATAACGTAATACTATATAACGTTATACGTTGTAACGTAATACTATATAACGTTATACGTTACATGGTGATACTATATAACGTTATAACGTAATACTATATAACGTTATATGGTAATACTATATAACGTTATACGTCATAACGTAATACTATATAACGTTATACGTTATAACGTAATACTATATAACGTTATACGTTATAACGTAATACTATATAACGTTATACGTTATAACGTAATACTATATAACGTTATACGTTATAACGTAATACTATATAACGTTATACGTTACATGGTGATACTATATAACGTTATAACGTAATACTATATAACGTTATACGTCATAACGTAATACTATATAACGTTATACGTTATAACGTAATACTATATAACGTTATACGTTATATGGTGATACTATATATCGTTATACGTTATAGCGCAATACTATATAATGTTATACGTTATAACGTAATACTATATAACGTTATACGTTATCCCGTAATACTATATAACGTTATACGTTATATGGTAATACTATATAACGTTATACGTTATTACGTAATACTATATAACGTTATACGTCATAACGTAATACTGTATAACGTTATACGTTATAAGGTAATACTATATAACGATATACGTTCTAACGTAATACTATATAACGTTATACGTCATAACGTAATACTATATAACGTTATACGTTATAACGTAATACTATATAACGTTATACGTTACATGGTGATACTATATAACGTTATAACGTAATACTATATAACGTTATACGTTACATGGTGATACTATATAACGTTATACGTTATATGGTAATACTATATAACGTTATACGTCATAACGTAATACTATATAACGTTATACGTTATAACGTAATACAATATAACGTTATACGTTATAACGTAATACTATATAACGTTATACGTTATAACGTAATACTATATAACGTTATACGTTATAACGTAATACTATATAACGTTATACGTTATAACGTAATACTATATAACGTTATACGTTATATGGTGATACTATATAACGTTATAACGTAATACTATATAACGTGATACGTTATATGGTAATACTATATAACGTTATACGTCATAACGTAATACTACATAATGTTATACGTTATAACGTAATACTATATAACGTTATGCGTTATAACGTAATACTATATAACGTTATACGTTACATGGTGATACTATATAACGTTATACGTTACATGGTGATACTATATAACGTTATACGTTTTAACGTAATACTATATAATGTTATACGTTATAACGTAATACTATATAACGTTATACGTTATACCGTAATACTATATAACGTTATACGTTATAAGGTAATACTTTATAACGATATACGTTATAACGTAATACTATATAACGTTATACGTTATAACGTAATACTATATAACGTTATACGTTACATGGTGATACTATATAACGTTATAACCTAATACTATATAACGTTATACGTTATACGGTGATACTACATAACGTTATACGTTATAACGTAATACTATATAACGTTATACGTTATAACTTAATACTATATAACGTTATACGTTATAACGTAATACTATATAACGTTATACGTTATAACGTAATACTATATAACGTTATACGTTGTAAGGTAATACTATATAACGTTATACGTTATATGGTGATACTATATAACGTTATAACGTAATACTATATAACGTGATACGTTATATGGTAATACTATATAACGTTATACGTTATTACGTAATACTATATAACGTTATACGTTATAACGTAATACTATATAACGTTATACGTTATAACGTAATACTATATAACGTTATACGTTATAACGTAATACTATATAACGTTATACGTTGTAACGTAATACTATATAACGTTATACGTTATATGGTGATACTATATAACGTTATAACGTAATACTATATAACGTTATACGTTATATGGTAATATATATAACGTTATACGTCATAACGTAATACTGTATAACGTTATACGTTATAACGTAATACTATATAACGTTATACGTTATAACGTAATACTATATAACGTTATACGATATAACGTAATACTATATAACGTTATACGTTACAACGTAATACTATATAACGTTATACGTTACATGGTGATACTATATAACGTTATACGTTATATGGTAATACTATATAACGTTATACGTCATAACGTAATACTATATAACGTTATACGTTATAACGTAATACTATATAACGTTATACGTTATATGGTAATACTATATAACGTTATACGTTATAACGTAATACTATATAACGTTATACGTTATAACGTAATACTATATAACGTTATACGTTATAACGTAATACTATATAACGTTATACGTTATAACGTAATACTATATAACGTTATACGTTATAACGTAATACTATATAACGTTATACGTTATAACGTAATACTATATAACGTTATACGTTATATGGTGATACTATATAACGTTATAACGTAATACTATATAACGTGATACGTTATACGGTAATACTATATAACGTTATACGTCATAACGTAATACTACATAATGTTATACGTTTTAACGTAATACTATATAATGTTATACGTTCTAACGTAATACCATATAACGTTATACGTCATAACGTAATAATATATAACGTTATACGTTATAACGTAATACTATATAACGTTATACGTTATAACGTAATACTATATAACGTTATACGTTATAACGTAATACAATATAACGTTATACGTTACATGGTGATACTATATAACGTTATAACGTAATACTATATAACGTTATACGTTATATGGTAATATTATATAACGTTATACGTCATAACGTAATACTATATAACGTTATACGTTACATGGTGATACTATATAACGTTATAACGTAATACTATATAACGTTATATGGTAATACTATATAACGTTATACGTCATAACGTAATACTATATAACGTTATACGTTATAACGTAATACTATATAACGTTATACGTTATAACGTAATACTATATAACGTTATACGTTATAACGTAATACTATATAACGTTATACGTTATAACGTAATACTATATAACGTTATACGTTACATGGTGATACCATATAACGTTATACGTTACATGGTGATACTATATAACGTTATAACGTAATACTATATAACGTTATACGTTATATGGTAATATTATATAACGTTATACGTCATAACGTAATACTATATAACGTTATACGTTATATGGTAATATATATAACGTTATACGTCATAACGTAATACTGTATAACATTATACGTTATAAGGTAATACTATATAACGATATACGTTCTAACGTAATACTATATAACGTTATACGTTACATGGTGATACTATATAACGTTATACGTTACATGGTGATACTATATAACGTTATAACGTAATACTATATAACGTTATACGTTATAGCGTAATACTATATAACGTTATAAGTCATAACGTAATACTATATAACGTTATACGTTATAACGTAATACTATATAACGTTATACGTTATATGGTGATACTATATAACGTTATAACGTAATACTATATAACGTTATACGTTATATGGTAATATATATAACGTTATACGTCATAACGTAATACTGTATAACGTTATACGTTATAAGGTAATACTATATAACGATATACGTTCTAACGTAATACTATATAACGTTATACGTCATAACGTAATACTATATAACGTTATACGTTATAACGTAATACTATATAACGTTATACGTTACATGGTGATACTATATAACGTTATAACGTAATACTATATAACGTTATACGTTACATGGTGATACTATATAACGTCATACGTTATATGGTAATACTATATAACGTTATACGTCATAACGTAATACTATATAACGTTATACGTTATAACGTAATACTATATAACGTTATACGTTATATGGTAATACTACATAACGTTATACGTTATAACGTAATACTATATATCGTTATACGTTATAACGTAATACTATATAACGTTATACGTTATAACGTAATACAATATAACGTTATACGTTATAACGTAATACTATATAACGTTATACGTTATAACGTAATACTATATAACGTTATACGTTATAACGTAATACTATATAACGTTATACGTTATAACGTAATACTATATAACGTTATACGTTATAACGTAATACTATATAACGTTATACGTTATAACGTAATACTATATAACGTTATACGTTATAACGTAATACTATATAACGTTATACGTTATATGGTGATACTATATAACGTTATAACGTAATACTATATAACGTGATACGTTATATGGTAATACTATATAACGTTATACGTCATAACGTAATACTACATAATGTTATACGTTATAACGTAATACTATATAACGTTATGCGTTATAACGTAATACTATATAACGTTATACGTTACATGGTGATACTATATAACGTTATACGTTACATGGTGATACTATATAACGTTATACGTTTTAACGTAATACTATATAATGTTATACGTTATAACGTAATACTATATAACGTTATACGTTATAACGTAATACTATATAACGTTATACGTTACATGGTGATACTATATAACGTTATAACGTAATACTATATAACGTTATACGTTACATGGTGATACTATATAACGTTATACGTTATATGGTAATACTATATAACGTTATACGTCATAACGTAATACTATATAACGTTATACGTTATAACGTAATACTATATAACGTTATACGTTATATGGTAATACTACATAATGTTATACGTTATAACGTAATACTATATAACGTTATACGTTATAACGTAATACCATATAACGTTATACGTTATAACGTAATACTATATAACGTTATACGTTATAACGTAATACTATATAACGTTATACGTTATAACGTAATACTATATAACGTTATACGTTGTAAGGTAATACTATATAACGTTATACGTTATATGGTGATACTATATAACGTTATAACGTAATACTATATAACGTGATACGTTATATGGTAATACTATATAACGTTATACGTTATTACGTAATACTATATAACGTTATACGTTATAACGTAATACTATATAACGTTATACGTTATAACGTAATACTATATAACGTTATACGTTATAACGTAATACTATATAACGTTATACGTTGTAACGTAATACTATATAACGTTATACGTTATATGGTGATACTATATAACGTTATAACGTAATACTATATAACGTTATACGTTATATGGTAATATATATAACGTTATACGTCATAACGTAATACTGTATAACGTTATACGTTATAACGTAATACTATATAACGTTATACGTTATAACGTAATACTATATAACGTTATACGATATAACGTAATACTATATAACGTTATACGTTATAACGTAATACTATATAACGTTATACGTTACATGGTGATACTATATAACGTTATACGTTATATGGTAATACTATATAACGTTATACGTCATAACGTAATACTATATAACGTTATACGTTATAACGTAATACTATATAACGTTATACGTTATATGGTAATACTATATAACGTTATACGTTATAACGTAATACTATATAACGTTATACGTTATAACGTAATACTATATAACGTTATACGTTATAACGTAATACTATATAACGTTATACGTTATAACGTAATACTATATAACGTTATACGTTATATGGTGATACTATATAACGTTATAACGTAATACTATATAACGTGATACGTTATACGGTAATACTATATAACGTTATACGTCATAACGTAATACCACATAATGTTATACGTTTTAACGTAATACTATATAATGTTATACGTTCTAACGTAATACCATATAACGTTATACGTCATAACGTAATAATATATAACGTTATACGTTATAACGTAATACTATATAACGTTATACGTTATAACGTAATACTATATAACGTTATACGTTATAACGTAATACAATATAACGTTATACGTTACATGGTGATACTATATAACGTTATAACGTAATACTATATAACGTTATACGTTATATGGTAATATTATATAACGTTATACGTCATAACGTAATACTATATAACGTTATACGTTACATGGTGATACTATATAACGTTATAACGTAATACTATATAACGTTATATGGTAATACTATATAACGTTATACGTCATAACGTAATACTATATAACGTTATACGTTATAACGTAATACTATATAACGTTATACGTTATAACGTAATACTATATAACGTTATACGTTATAACGTAATACTATATAACGTTATACGTTATAACGTAATACTATATAACGTTATACGTTACATGGTGATACTATATAACGTTATACGTTACATGGTGATACTATATAACGTTATAACGTAATATTATATAACGTTATACGTTATATGGTAATATTATATAACGTTATACGTCATAACGTAATACTATATAACGTTATACGTTATAACGTAATACTATATAACGTTATACGTTATAACGTAATACTATATAACGTTATACGATATAACGTAATACTATATAACGTTATACGTTATAACGTAATACTATATAACGTTATACGTTAAAACGTAATACTATATAACGTTATACGTTATAACGTAATACTATATAACGTTATACGTCATAACGTAATACTATATAACGTTATACGTTATAACGTAATACTATATAACGTTATACGTTATAACGTAATACTATATAACGTTATACGTTATAACGTAATACTATATAACGTTATACGTTACATGGTGATACTATATAACGTTATACGTTACATGGTGATACTATATAACGTTATAACGTAATACTATATAACGTTATACGTTATATGGTAATATTATATAACGTTATACGTCATAACGTAATACTATATAACGTTATACGTTATAACGTAATACTATATAACGTTATACGTTATAACGTAATACTATATAACGTTATACGATATAACGTAATACTATATAACGTTATACGTTATAACGTAATACTATATAACGTTATACGTTATAACGTAATACTATATAACGTTATACGTTAAAACGTAATACTATATAACGTTATACGTTATAACGTAATACTATATAACGTTATACGTCATAACGTAATACTATATAACGTTATACGTTATAACGTAATACTATATAACGTTATACGTTATATGGTGATACTATATATCGTTATACGTTATAGCGCAATACTATATAATGTTATACGTTATAACGTAATACTATATAACGTTATACGTTATCCCGTAATACTATATAACGTTATACGTTATATGGTAATACTATATAACGTTATACGTTATTACGTAATACTATATAACGTTATACGTTATAACGTAATACTATATAACGTTATACGTTACATGGTGATACTATATATCGTTATACGTTATAGCGCAATACTATATAATGTTATACGTTATAACGTAATACTATATAACGTTATACGTTATACCGTAATACTATATAACGTTATACGTTATATGGTAATGCTATATAACGTTAAACGTTATAACGTAATACTATATAACCTTATACGTTATAACGTAATACTATATAACGTTATACGTTATAGCGTAATACTATATAACGTTATAAGTCATAACGTAATACTATATAACGTTATACGTTATAACGTAATACTATATAACGTTATACGTTATATGGTGATACTATATAACGTTATAACGTAATACTATATAACGTTATACGTTATATGGTAATATATATAACGTTATACGTCATAACGTAATACTGTATAACGTTATACGTTATAAGGTAATACTATATAACGATATACGTTCTAACGTAATACTACATAACGTTATACGTCATAACGTAATACTATATAACGTTATACGTTATAACGTAATACTATATAACGTTATACGTTACATGGTGATACTATATAACGTTATAACGTAATACTATATAACGTTATACGTTACATGGTGATACTATATAACGTCATACGTTATATGGTAATACTATATAACGTTATACGTCATAACGTAATACTATATAACGTTATACGTTATAACGTAATACTATATAACGTTATACGTTATATGGTAATACTACATAACGTTATACGTTATAACGTAATACTATATAACGTTATACGTTATAACGTAATACTATATAACGTTATACGTTATAACGTAATAGAATATAACGTTATACGTTATAACGTAATACTATATAACGTTATACGTTATAACGTAATACTATATAACGTTATACGTTATAACGTAATACTATATAACGTTATACGTTATAACGTAATACTATATAACGTTATACGTTATATGGTGATACTATATAACGTTATAACGTAATACTATATAACGTGATACGTTATATGGTAATACTATATAACGTTATACGTCATAACGTAATACTACATAATGTTATACGTTATAACGTAATACTATATAACGTTATGCGTTATAACGTAATACTATATAACGTTATACGTTACATGGTGATACTATATAACGTTATACGTTACATGGTGATACTATATAACGTTATACGTTTTAACGTAATACTATATAATGTTATACGTTATAACGTAATACTATATAACGTTATACGTTATACCGTAATACTATATAACGTTATACGTTATAAGGTAATACTTTATAACGATATACGTTATAACGTAATACTATATAACGTTATACGTTATAACGTAATACTATATAACGTTATACGTTACATGGTGATACTATATAACGTTATAACGTAATACTATATAACGTTATACGTTACATGGTGATACTATATAACGTTATACGTTATATGGTAATACTACATAACGTTATACGTTATAACGTAATACTATATAACGTTATACGTTATAACGTAATACTATATAACGTTATACGTTATAACGTAATACAATATAACGTTATACGTTATAACGTAATACTATATAACGTTATACGTTATAACGTAATACTATATAACGTTATACGTTATAACGTAATACTATATAACGTTATACGTTATAACGTAATACTATATAACGTTATACGTTATATGGTGATACTATATAACGTTATAACGTAATACTATATAACGTGATACGTTATATGGTAATACTATATAACGTTATACGTCATAACGTAATACTACATAATGTTATACGTTATAACGTAATACTATATAACGTTATGCGTTATAACGTAATACTATATAACGTTATACGTTACATGGTGATACTATATAACGTTATACGTTACATGGTTATACTATATAACGTTATACGTTTTAACGTAATACTATATAATGTTATACGTTATAACGTAATACTATATAACGTTATACGTTATACCGTAATACTATATAACGTTATACGTTATAAGGTAATACTTTATAACGATATACGTTATAACGTAATACTATATAACGTTATACGTTATAACGTAATACTATATAACGTTATACGTTACATGGTGATACTATATAACGTTATAACGTAATACTATATAACGTTATACGTTACATGGTGATACTATATAACGTTATACGTTATATGGTAATACTATATAACGTTATACGCCATAACGTAATACTATATAACGTTATACGTTATAACGTAATACTATATAACGTTATACGTTATATGGTAATACTACATAATGTTATACGTTATAACGTAATACTATATAACGTTATACGTTATAACGTAATACTATATGACGTTATACGTTATAACGTAATACTATATAACGTTATACGTTATATGGTGATACTATATAACGTTATAACGTAATACTATATAACGTGATACGTTATACGGTAATACTATATAACGTTATACGTCATAACGTAATACTACATAATGTTATACGTTATAACGTAATACTATATAACGTTATGCGTTATAACGTAATACTATATAACGTTATACGTTACATGGTGATACTACATAACGTTATACGTTACATGGTGATACTATATAACGTTATACGTTTTAACGTAATACTATATAATGTTATACGTTCTAACGTAATACCATATAACGTTATACGTCATAACGTAATACTATATAACGTTATACGTTATAACGTAATACTATATAACGTTATACGTCATAACGTAATACTATATAACGTTATACGTTATAACGTAATACTATATAACGTTATACGTTATATGGTAATACTACATAATGTTATACGTTATAACGTAATACTGTATAACGTTATACGTTATAACGTAATACTATATAACGTTATACGTTATAACGTAATACTATATAACGTTATACGTTATATGGTAATATTATATAACGTTATACGTCATAACGTAATACTATATAACGTTATACGTTATAACGTAATACTATATAACGTTATACGTTATAACGTAATACTATATAACGTTATACGTTATATGGTAATACTACATAATGTTATACGTTATAACGTAATACTATATAACGTTATACGTCATAACGTAATACTATATAACGTTATACGTTATAACGTAATACTATATAACGTTATACGTTATATGGTAATACTACATAATGTTATACGTTATAACGTAATACTATATAACGTTATACGTTATAACGTAATACTATATAACGTTATACGTTATAACGTAATACTATATAACGTTATACGTTATATGGTAATATTATATAACGTTATACGTCATAACGTAATACTATATAACGTTATACGTTACATGGTGATACTATATAACGTTATAACGTAATACTATATAACGTTATATGGTAACACTATATAACGTTATACGTCATAACGTAATACTATATAACGTTATACGTTATAACGTAATACTATATAACGTTATAGGTTATAACGTAATACTATATAACGTTATACGTTATAACGTAATACTATATAACGTTATACGTTATAACGGAATACTATATAACGTGATACGTTATACGGTAATACTATATAACGTTATACGTCATAACGTAATACCACATAATGTTATACGTTTTAACGTAATACTATATAATGTTATACGTTCTAACGTAATACCATATAACGTTATACGTCATAACGTAATAATATATAACGTTATACGTTATAACGTAATACTATATAACGTTATACGTTATAACGTAATACTATATAACGTTATACGTTATAACGTAATACAATATAACGTTATACGTTACATGGTGATACTATATAACGTTATAACGTAATACTATATAACGTTATACGTTATATGGTAATATTATATAACGTTATACGTCATAACGTAATACTATATAACGTTATAGGTTACATGGTGATACTATATAACGTTATAACGTAATACTATATAACGTTATATGGTAATACTATATAACGTTATACGTCATAACGTAATACTATATAACGTTATACGTTATAACGTAATACTATATAACGTTATACGTTATAACGTAATACTATATAACGTTATACGTTATAACGTAATACTATATAACGTTATACGTTATAACGTAATACTATATAACGTTATACGTTATAACGTAATACTATATAACGTTATACGTTATATGGTGATACTATATAACGTTATAACGTAATACTATATAACGTTATACGTTATATGGTAATATTATATAACGTTATACGTCATAACGTAATACTATATAACGTTATACGTTATAACGTAATACTATATAACGTTATACGTTATAACGTAATACTATATAACGTTATACGATATAACGTAATACTATATAACGTTATACGTTATAACGTAATACTATATAACGTTATACGTTAAAACGTAATACTATATAACGTTATACGTTATAACGTAATACTATATAACGTTATACGTCATACCGTAATACTATATAACGTTATACGTTATAACGTAATACTATATAACGTTATACGTTATAACGTAATACTATATAACGTTATACGTTATAACGTAATACTATATAACGTTATACGTTACATGGTGATACTATATAACGTTATACGTTACATGGTGATACTATATAACGTTATAACGTAATACTATATAACGTTATACGTTATATGGTAATATTATATAACGTTATACGTCATAACGTAATACTATATAACGTTATACGTTATAACGTAATACTATATAACGTTATACGTTATAACGTAATACTATATAACGTTATACGATATAACGTAATACTATATAACGTTATACGTTATAACGTAATACTATATAACGTTATACGTTAAAACGTAATACTATATAACGTTATACGTTATAACGTAATACTATATAACGTTATACGTCATAACGTAATACTATATAACGTTATACGTTATGACGTAATACTATATAACGTTATACGTTATATGGTGATACTATATATCGTTATACGTTATAGCGCAATACTATATAATGTTATACGTTATAACGTAATACTATATAACGTTATACGTTATCCCGTAATACTATATAACGTTATACGTTATATGGTAATACTATATAACGTTATACGTTATTACGTAATACTATATAACGTTATACGTTATAACGTAATACTATATAACGTTATACGTTACATGGTGATACTATATATCGTTATACGTTATAGCGCAATACTATATAATGTTATACGTTATAACGTAATACTATATAACGTTATACGTTATACCGTAATACTATATAACGTTATACGTTATATGGTAATGCTATATAACGTTAAACGTTATAACGTAATACTATATAACCTTATACGTTATAACGTAATACTATATAACGTTATACGTTATAGCGTAATACTATATAACGTTATAAGTCATAACGTAATACTATATAACGTTATACGTTATAACGTAATACTATATAACGTTATACGTTATATGGTGATACTATATAACGTTATAACGTAATACTATATAACGTTATACGTTATATGGTAATATATATAACGTTATACGTCATAACGTAATACTGTATAACGTTATACGTTATAAGGTAATACTATATAACGATATACGTTCTAACGTAATACTATATAACGTTATACGTTATAACGTAATACTATATAACGTTATACGTTATAACGTAATACTATATAACGTTATAACGTAATACTATATAACGTTATACGTTACATGGTGATACTATATAACGTCATACGTTATATGGTAATACTATATAACGTTATACGTCATAACATAATACTATATAACGTTATACGTTATAACGTAATACTATATAACGTTATACGTTATATGGTAATACTACATAACGTTATACGTTATAACGTAATACTATATAACGTTATACGTTATAACGTAATACTATATAACGTTATACGTTATAACGTAATACAATATAACGTTATACGTTATAACGTAATACTATATAACGTTATACGTTATAACGTAATACTATATAACGTTATACGTTATAACGTAATACTATATAACGTTATACGTTATAACGTAATACTATATAACGTTATACGTTATATGGTGATACTATATAACGTTATAACGTAATACTATATAACGTGATACGTTATATGGTAATACTATATAACGTTATACGTCATAACGTAATACTACATAATGTTATACGTTATAACGTAATACTATATAACGTTATGCGTTATAACGTAATACTATATAACGTTATACGTTACATGGTGATACTATATAACGTTATACGCTACATGGTGATACTATATAACGTTATACGATTTAACGTAATACTATATAATGTTATACGTTATAACGTAATACTATATAACGTTATACGTTATACCGTAATACTATATAACGTTATACGTTATAAGGTAATACTTTATAACGATATACGTTATAACGTAATACTATATAACGTTATACGTTATAACGTAATACTATATAACGTTATACGTTACATGGTGATACTATATAACGTTATAACGTAATACTATATAACGTTATACGTTACATAGTGATACTATATAACGTTATACGTTATATGGTAATACTACATAACGTTATACGTTATAACGTAATACTATATAACGTTATACGTTATAACGTAATACTATATAACGTTATACGTTATATGGTAATGCTATATAACGTTAAACGTTATAACGTAATACTATATAACCTTATACGTTATAACGTAATACTATATAACGTTATACGTTATATGGTAATACTATATAACGTTATACGTCATAACATAATACTATATAACGTTATACGTTATAACGTAATACTATATAACGTTATACGTTATATGGTGATACTATATAACGTTATAACGTAATACTATATAACGTGATACGTTATATGGTAATACTATATAACGTTATACGTCATAACGTAATACTACATAATGTTATACGTTATAACGTAATACTATATAACGTTATGCGTTATAACGTAATACTATATAACGTTATACGTTACATGGTGATACTATATAACGTTATACGTTACATGGTTATACTATATAACGTTATACGTTTTAACATAATACTATATAATGTTATACGTTATAACGTAATACTATATAACGTTATACGTTATACCGTAATACTATATAACGTTATACGTTATAAGGTAATACTTTATAACGATATACGTTATAACGTAATACTATATAACGTTATACGTTATAACGTAATACTATATAACGTTATACGTTACATGGTGATACTATATAACGTTATAACGTAATACTATATAACGTTATACGTTACATGGTGATACTATATAACGTTATACGTTATATGGTAATACTATATAACGTTATACGTCATAACGTAATACTATATAACGTTATACGTTATAACGTAATACTATATAACGTTATACGTTATATGGTAATACTACATAATGTTATACGTTATAACGTAATACTATATAACGTTATACGTTATAACGTAATACTATATAACGTTATACGTTATAACGTAATACTATATAACGTTATACGTTATAACGTAATACTATAAAACGTTATACGTTATATGGTGATACTATATAACGTTATAACGTAATACTATATAACGTGATACGTTATACGGTAATACTATATAACGTTATACGTCGTAACGTAATACTACATAATGTTATACGTTATAACGTAATACTATATAACGTTATGCGTTATAACGTAATACTATATAACGTTATACGTTACATGGTGATACTACATAACGTTATACGTTACATGGTGATACTATATAACGTTATACGTTTTAACGTAATACTATATAATGTTATACGTTCTAACGTAATACCATATAACGTTATACGTCATAACGTAATACTATATAACGTTATACGTTATAACGTAATACTATATAACGTTATACGTCATAACGTAATACTATATAACGTTATACGTTATAACGTAATACTATATAACGTTATACGTTGTATGGTAATACTACATAATGTTATACGTTATAACGTAATACTATATAACGTTATACGTTATAACGTAATACTATATAACGTTATACGTTATAACGTAATACTATATAACGTTATACGTTATATGGTAATATTATATAACGTTATACGTCATAACGTAATACTATATAACGTTATACGTTATAACGTAATACTATATAACGTTATACGTTATAACGTAATACTATATAACGTTATACGTTATATGGTAATACTACATAATGTTATACGTTATAACGTAATACTATATAACGTTATACGTCATAACGTAATACTATATAACGTTATACGTTATAACGTAATACTATATAACGTTATACGTTATATGGTAATACTACATAATGTTATACGTTATAACGTAATACTATATAACGTTATACGTTATAACGTAATACTATATAACGTTATACGTTATAACGTAATACTATATAACGTTATACGTTATATGGTAATATTATATAACGTTATACGTCATAACGTAATACTATATAACGTTATACGTTACATGGTGATACTATATAACGTTATAACGTAATACTATATAACGTTATATGGTAACACTATATAACGTTATACGTCATAACGTAATACTATATAACGTTATACGTTATAACGTAATACTATATAACGTTATAGGTTATAACGTAATACTATATAACGTTATACGTTATAACGTAATACTATATAACGTTATACGTTATAACGTAATACTATATAACGTTATACGTTATATGGTGATACTATATAACGTTATAACGTAATACTATATAACGTGATACGTTATATGGTAATACTATATAACGTTATACGTCATAACGTAATACTACATAATGTTATACGTTATAACGTAATACTATATAACGTTATGCGTTATAACGTAATACTATATAACGTTATACGTTATAACGTAATACTATATAACGTTATACGTTATAACGTAATACAATATAACGTTATACGTTATAACGTAATACTATATAACGTTATACGTTATAACGTAATACTATATAACGTTATACGTTATAACGTAATACTATATAACGTTATACGTTATAACGTAATACTATATAACGTTATACGTTATATGGTGATACTATATAACGTTATAACGTAATACTATATAACGTGATACGTTATATGGTAATACTATATAACGTTATACGTCATAACGTAATACTACATAATGTTATACGTTATAACGTAATACTATATAACGTTATGCGTTATAACGTAATACTATATAACGTTATACGTTACATGGTGATACTATATAACGTTATACGTTAAATGGTGATACTATATAACGTTATACGTTTTAACGTAATACTATATAATGTTATACGTTATAACGTAATACTATATAACGTTATACGTTATACCGTAATACTATATAACGTTATACGTTATAAGGTAATACTTTATAACGATATACGTTATAACGTAATACTATATAACGTTATACGTTATAACGTAATACTATATAACGTTATACGTTACATGGTGATACTATATAACGTTATAACGTAATACTATATAACGTTATACGTTACATGGTGATACTATATAACGTTATACGTTATATGGTAATACTACATAACGTTATACGTTATAACGTAATACTATATAACGTTATACGTTATAACGTAATACTATATAACGTTATACGTTATAACGTAATACAATATAACGTTATACGTTATAACGTAATACTATATAACGTTATACGTTATAACGTAATACTATATAACGTTATACGTTATAACGTAATACTATATAACGTTATACGTTATAACGTAATACTATATAACGTTATACGTTATATGGTGATACTATATAACGTTATAACGTAATACTATATAACGTGATACGTTATATGGTAATACTATATAACGTTATACGTCATAACGTAATACTACATAATGTTATACGTTATAACGTAATACTATATAACGTTATGCGTTATAACGTAATACTATATAACGTTATACGTTACATGGTGATACTCTATAACGTTATACGTTACATGGTGATACTATATAACGTTATACGTTTTAACGTAATACTATATAATGTTATACGTTATAACGTAATACTATATAACGTTATACGTTATACCGTAATACTATATAACGTTATACGTTATAAGGTAATACTTTATAACGATATACGTTATAACGTAATACTATATAACGTTATACGTTATAACGTAATACTATATAACGTTATACGTTACATGGTGATACTATATAACGTTATAACGTAATACTATATAACGTTATACGTTACATGGTGATACTATATAACGTTATACGTTATATGGTAATACTATATAACGTTATACGTCATAACGTAATACTATATAACGTTATACGTTATAACGTAATACTATATAACGTTATACGTTATATGGTAATACTACATAATGTTATACGTTATAACGTAATACTATATAACGTTATACGTTATAACGTAATACTATATAACGTTATACGTTATAACGTAATACTATATAACGTTATACGTTATAACGTAATACTATATAACGTTATACGTTATATGGTGATACTATATAACGTTATAACGTAATACTATATAACGTGATACGTTATACGGTAATACTATATAACGTTATACGTCATAACGTAATACTACATAATGTTATACGTTATAACGTAATACTATATAACGTTATGCGTTATAACGTAATACTATATAACGTTATACGTTACATGGTGATACTACATAACGTTATACGTTACATGGTGATACTATATAACGTTATACGTTTTAACGTAATACTATATAATGTTATACGTTCTAACGTAATACCATATAACGTTATACGTCATAACGTAATACTATATAACGTTATACGTTATAACATAATACTATATAACGTTATACGTCATATGGTAATACTATATAACGTCATACGTCATAATGTAATACTATATAACGTTATACGTTATAACGTAATACTATATGACGTTATACGTTATAACGTAATACTATATAACGTTATATGTTATAGCGTAATACTATATAACGTTATACGTTATAACGTAATACTATATAACGTTATACGTCACATGGTGATACTATATAACGTTATACGTTACATGGTGATACTATATAACGTTATACGTTACATCGTGATACTATATAACGTTATACGTTATAACGTAATACTATATAATGTTATACGTTATAACGTAATACTATATAACGTTATACGTTATACCGTAATACTATATAACGTTATACGTTGTAACGTAATACTATATAACGTTATACGTTGTAACGTAATACTATATAACGTTATACGTCATAACGTAATACTATATTACGTTATACGTTATAACGTAATACTATATAACGTTATACGTTATATGGTGATACTATATAACGTTATAACGTAATACTATATAACGTTATACGTTATATGGTAATACTATATAACGTTATACGTCATAACGTAATACTACATAATGTTATACGTTATAACGTAATACTATATAACGTTATGTGTTATAACGTAATACTATATAACGTTATACGTTACATGGTGATACTATATAACGTTATACGTTACATGGTAATACTATATAACGTTATACGTCATAACGTAATACTATATAACGTTATACGTTATAACGTAATACTATATAACGTTATACGTTATATGGTAATACTACATAACGTTATACGTTATAACGTAATACTATATAACGTTATACGTTATAACGTAATACTATATAACGTTATACGTTATAACGTAATACTATATAACGTTATACGTTATAACGTAATACTATATAACGTTATACGTTATAACGTAATACTATATAACGTTATACGTTATATGGTGATACTATATAACGTTATAACGTAATACTATATAACGTGATACGTTATATGGTAATACTATATAACGTTATACGTCATAACGTAATACTACATAATGTTATACGTTATAACGTAATACTATATAACGTTATGCGTTATAACGTAATACTATATAACGTTATACGTTACATGGTGATACTATATAACGTTATACGTTACATGGTGATACTATATAACGTTATACGTTTTAACGTAATACTATATAATGTTATACGTTATAACGTAATACTATATAACGTTATACGTTATACCGTAATACTATATATCGTTATACGTTATAAGGTAATACTTTATAACGATATACGTTATAACGTAATACTATATAACGTTATACGTTATAACGTAATACTATATAACGTTATACGTTACATGGTGATACTATATAACGTTATAACGTAATACTATATAACGTTATACGTTACATGGTGATACTATATAACGTTATACGTTATATGGTAATACTATATAACGTTATATGTCATAACGTAATACTATATAACGTTATACGTTATAACGTAATACTATATAACGTTATACGTTATATGGTAATACTACATAATGTTATACGTTATAACGTAATACTATATAACGTTATACGTTATAACGTAATACTATATAACGTTATACGTTATAACGTAATACTATATAACGTTATACGTTATAACGTAATACTATATAACGTTATACGTTATATGGTGATACTATATAACGTTATAACGTAATACTATATAACGTGATACGTTATACGGTAATACTATATAACGTTATACGTCATAACGTAATACTACATAATGTTATACGTTATAACGTAATACTATATAACGTTATGCGTTATAACGTAATACTATATAACGTTATACGTTACATGGTGATACTATATAACGTTATACGTTACATGGTGATACTATATAACGTTATACGTTTTAACGTAATACTATATAATGTTATACGTTCTAACGTAATACCATATAACGTTATACGTCGTAACGTAATACTATATAACGTTATACGTTATATGGTAATATTATATAACGTTATACGTCATAACGTAATACTATATAACGTTATACGTTACATGGTGATACTATATAACGTTATAACGTAATACTATATAACGTTATATGGTAATACTATATAACGTTATACGTCATAACGTAATACTATATAACGTTATACGTTATAACGTAATACTATATAACGTTATACGTTATAACGTAATACTATATAACGTTATACGTTATAACGTAATACTATATAACGTTATACGTTATAACGTAATACTATATAACGTTATACGTTACATGGTGATACTATATAACGTTATACGTTATATGGTAATATTATATAACGTTATACGTCATAACGTAATACTATATAACGTTATACGTTATAACGTAATACTATATAACGTTATACGTTATAACGTAATACTATATAACGTTATACGTTATAACGTAATACTATATAACGTTATACGTTATAACGTAATACTATATAACGTTATACGTTATAACGTAATACTATATAACGTTATACGTTATATGGTGATACTATATAACGTTATAACGTAATACTACATAACGTGATACGTTATATGGTAATACTATATAACGTTATACGTCATAACGTAATACTACATAATGTTATACGTTATAACGTAATACTATATAACGTTATACGTTATAACGTAATACTATATAACGTTATACGATATAACGTAATACTATATAACGTTATACGTTATATGGTAATATTATATAACGTTATACGTCATAACGTAATACTATATAACGTTATACGTTACATGGTGATACTATATAACGTTATAACGTAATACTATCTAACGTTATATGGTAATACTATATAACGTTATACGTCATAACGTAATACTATATAACGTTATACGTTATATGGTAATATTATATAACGTTATACGTCATAACGTAATACTATATAACGTTATACGTTATAACGTAATACTATATAACGTTATACGTTATAACGTAATACTATATAACGTTATACGTTATAACGTAATACTATATAACGTTATACGTTATAACGTAATACTATATAACGTTATACGTTATAACGTAATACTATATAACGTTATACGTTATAACGTAATACTATATAACGTTATACGTTATAACGTAATACTATATAACGTTATACGTTATAACGTAATACTATATAACGTTATACGTTATAACGTAATACTATATAACGTTATACGATATAACGTAATACTATATAACGTTATACGTTATAACGTAATACTATATAACGTTATACGTTAAAACGTAATACTATATAACGTTATACGTTATAACGTAATACTATATAACGTTATACGTCATAACGTAATACTATATAACGTTATACGTTATAACGTAATACTATATAACGTTATACGTTATATGGTGATACTATATATCGTCATACGTTATAGCGCAATACTATATAATGTTATACGTTATAACGTAATACTATATAACGTTATACGTTATCCCGTAATACTATATAACGTTATACGTTATATGGTAATACTATATAACGTTATACGTTATTACGTAATACTATATAACGTTATACGTTATAACGTAATACTATATAACGTTATACGTTACATGGTGATACTATATATCGTTATACGTTATAGCGCAATACCATATAATGTTATACGTTATAACGTAATACTATATAACGTTATACGTTATACCGTAATACTATATAACGTTATACGTT
The DNA here is from genome assembly GCF_040668555.2 of Bombus flavifrons. NCBI lineage: Eukaryota > Metazoa > Arthropoda > Insecta > Hymenoptera > Apidae > Bombus > Bombus flavifrons. The sequence continues at coordinate 93,211 of NW_027184808.1, read as the reverse complement.
ATATGGTAATACTATATAACGTTAAACGTTATAACGTAATACTATATAACGTTATACGTTATAACGTAATACTATATAACGTTATACGTTATAACGTAATACTATATAACGTTATAAGTCATAACGTAATACTATATAACGTTATACGTTATAACGTAATACTATATAACGTTATACGTTATATGGTGATACTATAAAACGTTATAACGTAATACTATATAACGTTATACGTTATATGGTAATATATATAACGTTATACGTTCTAACGTAATACTATATAACGTTATACGTCATAACGTAATACTATATAACGTTATACGTTATAACGTAATACTATATAACGTTATACGTTATAACGTAATACTATATAACGTTATACGTTACATGGTGATACTATATAACGTCATACGTTATATGGTAATACTATATAACGTTATACGTCATAACGTAATACTATATAACGTTATACGTTATAACGTAATACTATATAACGTTATACGTTATATGGTAATACTACATAACGTTATACGTTATAACGTAATACTATATAACGTTATACGTTATAACGTAATACTATATAACGTTATACGTTATATGGTAATACTACATAATGTTATACGTTATAACGTAATACTATATAACGTTATACGTTATAACGTAATACTATATAACGTTATACGTTATAACGTAATACTATATAACGTTATACGTTATAACGTAATACTATATAACGTTATACGTTATATGGTGATACTATATAACGTTATAACGTAATACTATATAACGTGATACGTTATACGGTAATACTATATAACGTTATACGTCATAACGTAATACTACATAATGTTATACGTTATAACGTAATACTATATAACGATATACGTTATAACGTAATACTATATAACGTTATACGTTATAACGTAATACTATATAACGTTATACGTTATAAGTAATACTATATAACGTTATACGTTATAACGTAATACTATATAACGTTATACGTTATAACGTAATACTATATAACGTTATACGTTATAACGTAATACTATATAACGTTATACGTTATATGGTGATACTATATAACGTTATAACGTAATACTATATAACGTTATACGTTATATGGTAATACTATATAACGTTATACGTCATAACGTAATACTATATAACGTTATACGTTATAACGTGATACTATATAACGTTATACGTTATATGGTAATACTACATAACGTTATACGTTATAACGTAATACTATATAACGTTATACGTTATAACTTAATACTATATAACGTTATACGTTATAACGTAATACTATATAACGTTATACGTTATAACGTAATACTATATAACGTTATACGTTGTAACGTAATACTATATAACGTTATACGTTATATGGTGATACTATATAACGTTATATCGTAATACTATATAACGTGATACGTTATATGGTAATACTATATAACGTTATACGTTATTACGTAATACTATATAACGTTATACGTTATAACGTAATACTATATAACGTTATACGTTACATGGTGATACTATATATCGTTATAGGTTATAGCGCAATACTATATAATGTTATACGTTATAACGTAATACTATATAACGTTATATGTTATACCGTAATACTATATAACGTTATACGTTATATGGTAATACTATATAACGTTAAACGTTATAACGTAATACTATATAACGTTATACGTTATAACGTAATACTATATAACGTTATACGTTATAACGTAATACTATATAACGTTATAAGTCATAACGTAATACTATATAACGTTATACGTTATAACGTAATACTATATAACGTTATACGTTATATGGTGATACTATATAACGTTATAACGTAATACTATATAACGTTATACGTTATATGGTAATATATATAACGTTATACGTCATAACGTAATACTGTATAACGTTATACGTTATAAGGTAATACTATATATCGATATACGTTCTAACGTAATACAATATAACGTTATACGTCATAACGTAATACTATATAACGTTATACGTTATAACGTAATACTATATAACGTTATACGTTACATGGTGATACTATATAACGTTATAACGTAATACTATATAACGTTATACGTTACATGGTGATACTATATAACGTCATACGTTATATGGTAATACTATATAACGTTATACGTCATAACGTAATACTATATAACGTTATACGTTATAACGTAATACTATATAACGTTATACGTTATATGGTAATACTACATAACGTTATACGTTATAACGTAATACTATATAACGTTATACGTTATAACGTAATACTATATAACGTTATACGTTATAACGTAATACTATATAACGTTATACGTTATAACGTAATACTATATAACGTTATACGTTATACCGTAATACTATATAACGTTATACGTTATAAGGTAATACTTTATAACGATATACGTTATAACGTAATACTATATAACGTTATACGTTATAACGTAATACTATATAACGTTATACGTTACATGGTGATACTATATAACGTTATAACGTAATACTATATAACGTTATACGTTACATGGTGATACTATATAACGTTATACGTTTTATGGTAATACTATATAACGTTATACGTCATAACGTAATACTATATAACGTTATACGTCATAACGTAATACTGTATAACGTTATACGTTATAAGGTAATACTATATAACGATATACGTTCTAACGTAATACTATATAACGTTATACGTCATAACGTAATACTATATAACGTTATACGTTATAACGTAATACTATATAACGTTATACGTTACATGGTGATACTATATAACGTTATACGTTACATGGTGATACTATATAACGTTATAACGTAATACTATATAACGTTATACGTTACATGGTGATACTATATAACGTCATACGTTATATGGTAATACTATATAACGTTATACGTCATAACGTAATACTATATAACGTTATACGTTATAACGTAATACTATATAACGTTATACGTTATATGGTAATACTACATAACGTTACACGTTATAACGTAATACTATATAACGTTATACGTTATAACGTAATACTATATAACGTTATACGTTATAACGTAATACTATATAACGTTATACGTTATACCGTAATACTATATAACGTTATACGTTATAAGGTAATACTTTATAACGATATACGTTATAACGTAATACTATATAACGTTATACGTTATAACGTAATACTATATAACGTTATACGTTACATGGTGATACTATATAACGTTATAACGTAATACTATATAACGTTATACGTTACATGGTGATACTATATAACGTTATACGTTATATGGTAATACTATATAACGTTATACGTCATAACGTAATACTATATAACGTTATACGTTATAACGTAATACTATATAACGTTATACGTTATATGGTAATACTACATAATGTTATACGTTATAACGTAATACTATATAACGTTATACGTTATAACGTAATACTATATAACGTTATACGTTATAACGTAATACTATATAACGTTATACGTTATAACGTAATACTATATAACGTTATACGTTATAACGTAATACTATATAACGTTATACGTTATATGGTGATACTATATAACGTTATAACGTAATACTATATAACGTGATACGTTATGCGGTAATACTATATAACGTTATACGTCATAACGTAATACTACATAATGTCATACGTTATAACGTAATACTATATAACGTTATGCGTTATAACGTAATACTATATAACGTTATACGTTACATGGTGATACTATATAACGTTATACGTTACATGGTGATACTATATAACGTTATACGTTTTAACGTAATACTATATAATGTTATACGTTCTAACGTAATACCATATAACGTTATACGTCATAACGTAATACTATATAACGTTATACGTTATAACGTAATACTATATAACGTTATACGTTATAACGTAATACTATATAACGTTATACGTTATAACGTAATACAATATAACGTTATACGTTACATGGTGATACTATATAACGTTATAACGTAATACTATATAACGTTATAACGTAATACTATATAACGTTATAACGTAATACTATATAACGTTATACGTTATATGGTAATATTATATAACGTTATACGTCATAACGTAATACTATATAACGTTATACGTTACATGGTGATACTATATAACGTTATAACGTAATACTATATAACGTTATATGGTAATACTATATAACGTTATACGTCATAACGTAATACTATATAACGTTATACGTTGTAACGTAATACTATATAACGTTATACGTTATAACGTAATACTATATAACGTTATACGTTATAACGTAATACTATATAGCGTTATACGTTATAACGTAATACTATATAACGTTATACGTTACATGGTGATACTATATAACGTTATAACGTAATACTATATAACGTTATACGTTATATGGTAATATTATATAACGTTATACGTCATAACGTAATACTATATAACGTTATACGTTATAACGTAATACTATATAACGTTATACGTTATAACGTAATACTATATAACGTTATACGATATAACGTAATACTATATAACGTTATACGTTATAACGTAATACTATATAACGTTATACGTTACATGGTGATACTATATAACGTTATACGTTATATGGTAATACTATATAACGTTATACGTCATAACGTAATACTATATAACGTTATACGTTATAACGTAATACTATATAACGTTATACGTTATATGGTAATACTACATAATGTTATACGTTATAACGTAATACTATATAACGTTATACGTTATAACGTAATACTATATAACGTTATACGTTATAACGTAATACTATATAACGTTATACGTTATAACGTAATACTATATAACGTTATACGTTATATGGTGATACTATATAACGTTATAACGTAATACTATATAACGTGATACGTTATACGGTAAATGGTGATACTATATATCGTTATACGTTATAGCGCAATACTATATAATGTTATACGTTATAACGTAATACTATATAACGTTATACGTTATACCGTAATACTATATAACGTTATACGTTATATGGTAATGCTATATAACGTTAAACGTTATAACGTAATACTATATAACCTTATACGTTATAACGTAATACTATATAACGTTATACGTTATAGCGTAATACTATATAACGTTATAAGTCATAACGTAATACTATATAACGTTATACGTTATAACGTAATACTATATGACGTTATACGTTATATGGTGATACTATATAACGTTATAACGTAATACTATATAACGTTATACGTTATAACGTAATACTATATAACGTTATACGTTACATGGTGATACTATATAACGTTATAACGTAATACTATATAACGTTATACGTTATAACGTAATACTATATAACGTTATACGTTATAACGTAATACTATATAACGTTATACGTTATATGGTGATACTATATATCGTTATACGTTATAGCGCAATACTATATAATGTTATACGTTATAACGTAATACTATATAACGTTATACGTTATATGGTAATACTATATAACGTTAAACGTTATAACGTAATACTATATAACGTTATACGTTATAACGTAATACTATATAACGTTATACGTTATAACGTAATACTATATAACGTTATAAGTCATAACGTAATACTATATAACGTTATACGTTATACCGTAATACTATATAACGTTATACGTTATATGGTAATACTATATAACGTTAAACGTTATAACGTAATACTATATAACGTTATACGTTATAACGTAATACTATATAACGTTATACGTTATAACGTAATACTATATAACGTTATAAGTCATAACGTAATACTATATAACGTTATACGTTATAACGTAATACTATATAACGTTATACGTTATATGGTGATACTATATAACGTTATAACGTAATACTATATAACGTTATACGTTATATGGTAATATATATAACGTTATACGTCATAACGTAATACTGGTATAACGTTATACGTTATAACGTAATACTATATAACGTTATACGTTACATGGTGATACTATATAACGTTATAACGTAATACTATATAACGTTATACGTTACATGGTGATACTATATAACGTCATACGTTATATGGTAATACTATATAACGTTATACGTCATAACGTAATACTATATAACGTCATACGTTATAACGTAATACTATATAACGTTATACGTTATATGGTAATACTACATAACGTTATACGTTATATGGTAATACTACATAACGTTATACGTTATAACGTAATACTATATAACGGTATACGTTATAACGTAATACTATATAACGTTATACATTATAACGTAATACAATATAACGTTATACGTTATAACGTAATACTATATAACGTTATACGTTATAACGTAATACTATATAACGTTATACGTTATATGGTGATACTATATAACGTTATAACGTAATACTATATAACGTGATACGTTATATGGTAATACTATATAACGTTATACGTCATAACGTAATACTACATAATGTTATACGTTATAACGTAATACTATATAACGTTATGCGTTATAACGTAATACTATATAACGTTATACGTTACATGGTGATACTATATAACGTTATACGTTACATGGTGATACTATATAACGTTATACGTTTTAACGTAATACTATATAATGTTATACGTTATAACGTAATACTATATAACGTTATACGTTATACCGTAATACTATATAACGTTATACGTTATAACGTAATACTATATAACGTTATACGTTACATGGTGATACTATATAACGTTATACGTTATATGGTAATACTATATAACGTTAAACGTTATAACGTAATACTATATAACGTTATACGTTACATGGTGATACTATATAACGTTATACGTTATATGGTAATACTATATAACGTTATACGTCATAACGTAATACTATATAACGTTATACGTTATAACGTAATACAATATAACGTTATACGTTATAACGTAATACTATATAACGTTATACGTTATAACGTAATACTATATAACGTTATACGTTATAACGTAATACTATATAACGTTATACGTTATAACGTAATACTATATAACGTTATACGTTATATGGTGATACTATATAACGTTATAACGTAATACTATATAACGTGATACGTTATATGGTATACTATATAACGTTATACGTCATAACGTAATACTACATAATGTTATACGTTATAACGTAATACTATATAACGTTATGCGTTATAACGTAATACTATATAACGTTATACGTTACATGGTGATACTATATAACGTTATACGTTACATGGTGATACTATATAACGTTATACGTTTTAACGTAATACTATATAATGTTATACGTTATATGGTGATACTACATAACGTTATACGTTATAACGTAATACTATATAACGTTATACGTTATAACTTAATACTATATAACGTTATACGTTATAACGTAATACTATATAACGTTATACGTTATAACGTAATACTATATAACGTTATACGTTGTAACGTAATACTATATAACGTTATACGTTATATGGTGATACTATATAACGTTATAACGTAATACTATATAACGTGATACGTTATATGGTAATACTATATAACGTTATACGTTATTACGTAATACTATATAACGTTATACGTTATAACGTAATACTATATAACGTTATACGTTATAACGTAATACTATATAACGTTATACGTTATAACGTAATACTATATAACGTTATACGTTGTAACGTAATACTATATAACGTTATACGTTATATGGTGATACTATATAACGTTATAACGTAATACTATATAACGTTATACGTTATATGGTAATATATATAACGTTATACGTCATAACGTAATACTGTATAACGTTATACGTTATAACGTAATACTATATAACGTTATACGTTATAACGTAATACTATATAACGTTATACGATATAACGTAATACTATATAACGTTATACGTTATAACGTAATACTATATAACATTATACGTTACATGGTGATACTATATAACGTTATACGTTATATGGTAATACTATATAACGTTATACGTCATAACGTAATACTATATAACGTTATACGTTATAACGTAATACTATATAACGTTATACGTTATATGGTAATACTACATAATGTTATACGTTATAACGTAATACTATATAACGTTATACGTTATAACGTAATACTATATAACGTTATACGTTATAACGTAATACTATATAACGTTATACGTTATAACGTAATACTATATAACGTTATACGTTATATGGTGATACTATATAACGTTATAACGTAATACTATATAACGTGATACGTTATACGGTAATACTATATAACGTTATACGTCATAACGTAATACTACATAATGTTATACGTTTTAACGTAATACTATATAATGTTATACGTTCTAACGTAATACCATATAACGTTATACGTCATAACGTAATAATATATAACGTTATACGTTATAACGTAATACTATATAACGTTATACGTTATAACGTAATACTATATAACGTTATACGTTATAACGTAATACAATATACGTTATACGTTACATGGTGATACTATATAACGTTATAACGTAATACTATATAACGTTATACGTTATATGGTAATATTATATAACGTTATACGTCATAACGTAATACTATATAACGTTATACGTTACATGGTGATACTATATAACGTTATAACGTAATACTATATAACGTTATATGGTAATACTATATAACGTTATACGTCATAACGTAATACTATATAACGTTATACGTTATAACGTAATACTATATAACGTTATACGTTATAACGTAATACTATATAACGTTATACGTTATAACGTAATACTATATAACGTTATACGTTATAACGTAATACTATATAACGTTATACGTTACATGGTGATACTATATAACGTTATACGTTACATGGTGATACTATATAACGTTATAACGTAATACTATATAACGTTATACGTTATATGGTAATATTATATAACGTTATACGTCATAACGTAATACTATATAACGTTATACGTTATAACGTAATACTATATAACGTTATACGTTATAACGTAATACTATATAACGTTATACGATATAACGTAATACTATATAACGTTATACGTTATAACGTAATACTATATAACGTTATACGTTAAAACGTAATACTATATAACGTTATACGTTATAACGTAATACTATATAACGTTATACGTCATAACGTAATACTATATAACGTTATACGTTATAACGTAATACTATATAACGTTATACGTTATATGGTGATACTATATATCGTTATACGTTATAGCGCAATACTATATAATGTTATACGTTATAACGTAATACTATATAACGTTATACGTTATCCCGTAATACTATATAACGTTATACGTTATATGGTAATACTATATAACGTTATACGTTATTACGTAATACTATATAACGTTATACGTTACAACGTAATACTATATAACGTTATACGTTACATGGTGATACTATATATCGTTATACGTTATAGCGCAATACTATATAATGTTATACGTTATAACGTAATACTATATAACGTTATACGTTATACCGTAATACTATATAACGTTATACGTTATATGGTAATGCTATATAACGTTAAACGTTATAACGTAATACTATATAACCTTATACGTTATAACGTAATACTATATAACGTTATACGTTATAGCGTAATACTATATAACGTTATAAGTCATAACGTAATACTATATAACGTTATACGTTATAACGTAATACTATATGACGTTATACGTTATATGGTGATACTATATAACGTTATAACGTAATACTATATAACGTTATACGTTATATGGTAATATATATAACGTTATACGTCATAACGTAATACTGTATAACGTTATACGTTATAAGGTAATACTATATAACGATATACGTTCTAACGTAATACTATATAACGTTATACGTCATAACGTAATACTATATAACGTTATACGTTATAACGTAATACTATATAACGTTATACGTTACATGGTGATACTATATAACGTTATAACGTAATACTATATAACGTTATACGTTACATGGTGATACTATATAACGTCATAAGTTATATGGTAATACTATATAACGTTATACGTCATAACGTAATACTATATAACGTTATACGTTATAACGTAATACTATATAACGTTATACGTTATATGGTAATACTACATAACGTTATACGTTATAACGTAATACTATATAACGTTATACGTTATATGGTGATACTATATAACGTTATAACGTAATACTATATAACGTTATACGTTATATGGTAATATATATAACGTTATACGTCATAACGTAATACTGTATAACGTTATACGTTATAAGGTAATACTATATAACGATATACGTTCTAACGTAATACTATATAACGTTATACGTCATAACGTAATACTATATAACGTTATACGTTATAACGTAATACTATATAACGTTATACGTTACATGGTGATACTATATAACGTTATAACGTAATACTATATAACGTTATACGTTACATGGTGATACTATATAACGTTATACGTTATATGGTAATACTATATAACGTTATACGTCATAACGTAATACTATATAACGTTATACGTTATAACGTAATACAATATAACGTTATACGTTATAACGTAATACTATATAACGTTATACGTTATAACGTAATACTATATAACGTTATACGTTATAACGTAATACTATATAACGTTATACGTTATAACGTAATACTATATAACGTTATACGTTATATGGTGATACTATATAACGTTATAACGTAATACTATATAACGTGATACGTTATATGGTAATACTATATAACGTTATACGTCATAACGTAATACTACATAATGTTATACGTTATAACGTAATACTATATAACGTTATGCGTTATAACGTAATACTATATAACGTTATACGTTACATGGTGATACTATATAACGTTATACGTTACATGGTGATACTATATAACGTTATACGTTTTAACGTAATACTATATAATGTTATACGTTATAACGTAATACTATATAACGTTATACGTTATACCGTAATACTATATAACGTTATACGTTATAAGGTAATACTTTATAACGATATACGTTATAACGTAATACTATATAACGTTATACGTTATAACGTAATACTATATAACGTTATACGTTACATGGTGATACTATATAACGTTATAACGTAATACTATATAACGTTATACGTTACATGGTGATACTATATAACGTTATACGTTATATGGTAATACTATATAACGTTATACGTCATAACGTAATACTATATAACGTTATACGTTATAACGTAATACTATATAACGTTATACGTTATATGGTAATACTACATAATGTTATACGTTATAACGTAATACTATATAACGTTATACGTTATAACGTAATACCATATAACGTTATACGTTATAACGTAATACTATATAACGTTATACGTTATAACGTAATACTATATAACGTTATACGTTATATGGTGATACTACATAACGTTATACGTTATAACGTAATACTATATAACGTTATACGTTATAACTTAATACTATATAACGTTATACGTTATAACGTAATACTATATAACGTTATACGTTATAACGTAATACTATATAACGTTATACGTTGTAACGTAATACTATATAACGTTATACGTTATATGGTGATACTATATAACGTTATAACGTAATACTATATAACGTGATACGTTATATGGTAATACTATATAACGTTATACGTTATTACGTAATACTATATAACGTTATACGTTATAACGTAATACTATATAACGTTATACGTTATAACGTAATACTATATAACGTTATACGTTATAACGTAATACTATATAACGTTATACGTTGTAACGTAATACTATATAACGTTATACGTTATATGGTGATACTATATAACGTTATAACGTAATACTATATAACGTTATACGTTATATGGTAATATATATAACGTTATACGTCATAACGTAATACTGTATAACGTTATACGTTATAACGTAATACTATATAACGTTATACGTTATAACGTAATACTATATAACGTTATACGATATAACGTAATACTATATAACGTTATACGTTATAACGTAATACTATATAACGTTATACGTTACATGGTGATACTATATAACGTTATACGTTATATGGTAATACTATATAACGTTATACGTCATAACGTAATACTATATAACGTTATACGTTATAACGTAATACTATATAACGTTATACGTTATATGGTAATACTACATAATGTTATACGTTATAACGTAATACTATATAACGTTATACGTTATAACGTAATACTATATAACGTTATACGTTATAACGTAATACTATATAACGTTATACGTTATAACGTAATACTATATAACGTTATACGTTATATGGTGATACTATATAACGTTATAACGTAATACTATATAACGTGATACGTTATACGGTAATACTATATAACGTTATACGTCATAACGTAATACTACATAATGTTATACGTTTTAACGTAATACTATATAATGTTATACGTTCTAACGTAATACCATATAACGTTATACGTCATAACGTAATAATATATAACGTTATACGTTATAACGTAATACTATATAACGTTATACGTTATAACGTAATACTATATAACGTTATACGTTATAACGTAATACAATATAACGTTATACGTTACATGGTGATACTATATAACGTTATAACGTAATACTATATAACGTTATACGTTATATGGTAATATTATATAACGTTATACGTCATAACGTAATACTATATAACGTTATACGTTACATGGTGATACTATATAACGTTATAACGTAATACTATATAACGTTATATGGTAATACTATATAACGTTATACGTCATAACGTAATACTATATAACGTTATACGTTATAACGTAATACTATATAACGTTATACGTTATAACGTAATACTATATAACGTTATACGTTATAACGTAATACTATATAACGTTATACGTTATAACGTAATACTATATAACGTTATACGTTACATGGTGATACTATATAACGTTATACGTTACATGGTGATACTATATAACGTTATAACGTAATACTATATAACGTTATACGTTATATGGTAATATTATATAACGTTATACGTCATAACGTAATACTATATAACGTTATACGTTATAACGTAATACTATATAACGTTATACGTTATAACTTAATACTATATAACGTTATACGATATAACGTAATACTATATAACGTTATACGTTATAACGTAATACTATATAACGTTATACGTTAAAACGTAATACTATATAACGTTATACGTTATAACGTAATACTATATAACGTTATACGTCATAACGTAATACTATATAACGTTATACGTTATAACGTAATACTATATAACGTTATACGTTATATGGTGATACTATATAACGTTATACGTTATAACGTAATACTATATAACGTTATACGTTATATGGTAATACTACATAACGTTATACGTTATAACGTAATACTATATAACGTTATACGTTATATGGTGATACTATATAACGTTATAACGTAATACTATATAACGTTATACGTTATATGGTAATATATATAACGTTATACGTCATAACGTAATACTGTATAACGTTATACGTTATAAGGTAATACTATATAACGATATACGTTCTAACGTAATACTATATAACGTTATACGTCATAACGTAATACTATATAACGTTATACGTTATAACGTAATACTATATAACGTTATACGTTACATGGTGATACTATATAACGTTATAACGTAATACTATATAACGTTATACGTTACATGGTGATACTATATAACGTTATACGTTATATGGTAATACTATATAACGTTATACGTCATAACGTAATACTATATAACGTTATACGTTATAACGTAATACAATATAACGTTATACGTTATAACGTAATACTATATAACGTTATACGTTATAACGTAATACTATATAACGTTATACGTTATAACGTAATACTATATAACGTTATACGTTATAACGTAATACTATATAACGTTATACGTTATATGGTGATACTATATAACGTTATAACGTAATACTATATAACGTGATACGTTATATGGTAATACTATATAACGTTATACGTCATAACGTAATACTACATAATGTTATACGTTATAACGTAATACTATATAACGTTATGCGTTATAACGTAATACTATATAACGTTATACGTTACATGGTGATACTATATAACGTTATACGTTACATGGTGATACTATATAACGTTATACGTTTTAACGTAATACTATATAATGTTATACGTTATAACGTAATACTATATAACGTTATACGTTATACCGTAATACTATATAACGTTATACGTTATAAGGTAATACTTTATAACGATATACGTTATAACGTAATACTATATAACGTTATACGTTATAACGTAATACTATATAACGTTATACGTTACATGGTGATACTATATAACGTTATAACGTAATACTATATAACGTTATACGTTACATGGTGATACTATATAACGTTATACGTTATATGGTAATACTATATAACGTTATACGTCATAACGTAATACTATATAACGTTATACGTTATAACGTAATACTATATAACGTTATACGTTATATGGTAATACTACATAATGTTATACGTTATAACGTAATACTATATAACGTTATACGTTATAACGTAATACCATATAACGTTATACGTTATAACGTAATACTATATAACGTTATACGTTATAACGTAATACTATATAACGTTATACGTTATATGGTGATACTACATAACGTTATACGTTATAACGTAATACTATATAACGTTATACGTTATAACTTAATACTATATAACGTTATACGTTATAACGTAATACTATATAACGTTATACGTTATAACGTAATACTATATAACGTTATACGTTGTAACGTAATACTATATAACGTTATACGTTATATGGTGATACTATATAACGTTATAACGTAATACTATATAACGTGATACGTTATATGGTAATACTATATAACGTTATACGTTATTACGTAATACTATATAACGTTATACGTTATAACGTAATACTATATAACGTTATACGTTATAACGTAATACTATATAACGTTATACGTTATAACGTAATACTATATAACGTTATACGTTGTAACGTAATACTATATAACGTTATACGTTATATGGTGATACTATATAACGTTATAACGTAATACTATATAACGTTATACGTTATATGGTAATATATATAACGTTATACGTCATAACGTAATACTGTATAACGTTATACGTTATAACGTAATACTATATAACGTTATACGTTATAACGTAATACTATATAACGTTATACGATATAACGTAATACTATATAACGTTATACGTTATAACGTAATACTATATAACGTTATACGTTACATGGTGATACTATATAACGTTATACGTTATATGGTAATACTATATAACGTTATACGTCATAACGTAATACTATATAACGTTATACGTTATAACGTAATACTATATAACGTTATACGTTATATGGTAATACTACATAATGTTATACGTTATAACGTAATACTATATAACGTTATACGTTATAACGTAATACTATATAACGTTATACGTTATAACGTAATACTATATAACGTTATACGTTATAACGTAATACTATATAACGTTATACGTTATATGGTGATACTATATAACGTTATAACGTAATACTATATAACGTGATACGTTATACGGTAATACTATATAACGTTATACGTCATAACGTAATACTACATAATGTTATACGTTTTAACGTAATACTATATAATGTTATACGTTCTAACGTAATACCATATAACGTTATACGTCATAACGTAATAATATATAACGTTATACGTTATAACGTAATACTATATAACGTTATACGTTATAACGTAATACTATATAACGTTATACGTTATAACGTAATACAATATAACGTTATACGTTACATGGTGATACTATATAACGTTATAACGTAATACTATATAACGTTATACGTTATATGGTAATATTATATAACGTTATACGTCATAACGTAATACTATATAACGTTATACGTTACATGGTGATACTATATAACGTTATAACGTAATACTATATAACGTTATATGGTAATACTATATAACGTTATACGTCATAACGTAATACTATATAACGTTATACGTTATAACGTAATACTATATAACGTTATACGTTATAACGTAATACTATATAACGTTATACGTTATAACGTAATACTATATAACGTTATACGTTATAACGTAATACTATATAACGTTATACGTTACATGGTGATACTATATAACGTTATACGTTACATGGTGATACTATATAACGTTATAACGTAATACTATATAACGTTATACGTTATATGGTAATATTATATAACGTTATACGTCATAACGTAATACTATATAACGTTATACGTTATAACGTAATACTATATAACGTTATACGTTATAACGTAATACTATATAACGTTATACGATATAACGTAATACTATATAACGTTATACGTTATAACGTAATACTATATAACGTTATACGTTAAAACGTAATACTATATAACGTTATACGTTATAACGTAATACTATATAACGTTATACGTCATAACGTAATACTATATAACGTTATACGTTATAACGTAATACTATATAACGTTATACGTTATATGGTGATACTATATATCGTTATACGTTATAGCGCAATACTATATAATGTTATACGTTATAACGTAATACTATATAACGTTATACGTTATCCCGTAATACTATATAACGTTATACGTTATATGGTAATACTATATAACGTTATACGTTATTACGTAATACTATATAACGTTATACGTTACAACGTAATACTATATAACGTTATACGTTACATGGTGATACTATATATCGTTATACGTTATAGCGCAATACTATATAATGTTATACGTTATAACGTAATACTATATAACGTTATACGTTATACCGTAATACTATATAACGTTATACGTTATATGGTAATGCTATATAACGTTAAACGTTATAACGTAATACTATATAACCTTATACGTTATAACGTAATACTATATAACGTTATACGTTATAGCGTAATACTATATAACGTTATAAGTCATAACGTAATACTATAAAACGTTATACGTTATAACGTAATACTATATGACGTTATACGTTATATGGTGATACTATATAACGTTATAACGTAATACTATATAACGTTATACGTTATATGGTAATATATATAACGTTATACGTCATAACGTAATACTGTATAACGTTATACGTTATAAGGTAATACTATATAACGATATACGTTCTAACGTAATACTATATAACGTTATACGTCATAACGTAATACTATATAACGTTATACGTTATAACGTAATACTATATAACGTTATACGTTACATGGTGATACTATATAACGTTATAACGTAATACTATATAACGTTATACGTTACATGGTGATACTATATAACGTCATACGTTATATGGTAATACTATATAACGTTATACGTCATAACGTAATACTATATAACGTTATACGTTATAACGTAATACTATATAACGTTATACGTTATATGGTAATACTACATAACGTTATACGTTATAACGTAATACTATATAACGTTATACGTTATAACGTAATACTATATAACGTTATACGTTATAACGTAATACAATATAACGTTATACGTTATAACGTAATACTATATAACGTTATACGTTATAGCGTAATACTATATAACGTTATACGTTATAACGTAATACTATATAACGTTATGCGTTATAACGTAATACTATATAACGTTATACGTTACATGGTGATACTATATAACGTTATACGTTACATGGTGATACTATATAACGTTATACGTTTTAACGTAATACTATATAACGTTATGCGTTATAACGTAATACTATATAACGTTATACGTTACATGGTGATACTATATAACGTTATACGTTACATGGTGATACTATATAACGTTATACGTTACATGGTGATACTATATAACGTTATACGTTTTAACGTAATACTACATAATGTTATACGTTATAACGTAATACTATATAACGTTATACGTTGTAACGTAATACTATATAACGTTATACGTTATATGGTGATACTATATAACGTTATAACGTAATACTATATAACGTGATACGTTATATGGTAATACTATATAACGTTATACGTCATAACGTAATACTACATAATGTTATACGTTATAACGTAATACTATATAACGTTATGCGTTATAACGTAATACTATATAACGTTATACGTTACATGGTGATACTATATAACGTTATACGTTACATGGTGATACTATATAACGTTATACGTTTTAACGTAATACTATATAATGTTATACGTTATAACGTAATACTATATAACGTTATACGTTATACCGTAATACTATATAACGTTATACGTTACATGGTGATACTATATAACGTTATAACGTAATACTATATAACGTTATACGTTACATGGTGATACTATATAACGTTATACGTTATATGGTAATACTATATAACGTTATACGTCATAACGTAATACTATATAACGTTATACGTTATAACGTAATACTATATAACGTTATACGTTATATGGTAATACTACATAATGTTATACGTTATAGCGTAATACTATATAACGTTATACGTTATAACGTAATACTATATAACGTTATACGTTATAACGTAATACTATATAACGTTATACGTTATAACGTAATACTATATAACGTTATACGTTATATGGTGATACTATATAACGTTATAACGTAATACTATATAACGTGATACGTTATACGGTAATACTATATAACGTTATACGTCATAACGTAATACTACATAATGTTATACGTTATAACGTAATACTATATAACGTTATGCGTTATAACGTAATACTATATAACGTTATACGTTACATGGTGATACTACATAACGTTATACGTTACATGGTGATACTATATAACGTTATACGTTTTAACGTAATACTATATAATGTATACGTTCTAACGTAATACCATATAACGTTATACGTCATAACGTAATACTATATAACGTTATACGTTATAACGTAATACTATATAACGTTATACGTTATAACGTAATACTATATAACGTTATACGTTATAACGTAATACAATATAACGTTAAACGTTACATGGTGATACTATATAACGTTATAACGTAATACTATATAACGTTATACGTTATAACGTAATACAATATAACGTTAAACGTTACATGGTGATACTATATAACGTTATAACGTAATACTATATAACGTTATACGTTATATGGTAATATTATATAACGTTATACGTCATAACGTAATACTATATAACGTTATACGTTACATGGTGATACTATATAACGTTATAACGTAATACTATATAACGTTATATGGTAACACTATATAACGTTATACGTCATAACGTAATACTATATAACGTTAAACGTTATAACGTAATACTATATAACGTTATACGTTATAACGTAATACTATATAACGTTATACGTTATAACGTAATACTATATAACGTTATACGTTACATGGTGATACTATATAACGTTATAACGTAATACTATATAACGTTATACGTTATCCCGTAATACTATATAACGTTATACGTTATATGGTAATACTATATAACGTTATACGTTATTACGTAATACTATATAACGTTATACGTTATATGGTGATACTATATATCGTTATACGTTATAGCGCAATACTATATAATGTTATACGTTATAACGTAATACTATATAACGTTATACGTTACATGGTGATACTATATATCGTTATACGTTATAGCGCAATACTATATAATGTTATACGTTATAACGTAATACTATATAACGTTATACGTTATACCGTAATACTATATAACGTTATACGTTATATGGTAATACTATATAACGTTAAACGTTATAACGTAATACTATATAACGTTATACGTTATAACGTAATACTATATAACGTTATACGTTATAACGTAATACTATATAACGTTATACGTTACATGGTGATACTACATAACGTTATACGTTATAACGTAATACTATATAACGTTATGCGTTATAACGTAATACTATATAACGTTATACGTTATATGGTGATACTATATATCGTTATACGTTATAGCGCAATACTATATAATGTTATACGTTATAACGTAATACTATATAACGTTATACGTTACATGGTGATACTATATATCGTTATACGTTATAGCGCAATACTATATAATGTTATACGTTATAACGTAATACTATATAACGTTATACGTTATACCGTAATACTATATAACGTTATACGTTATATGGTAATACTATATAACGTTAAACGTTATAACGTAATACTATATAACGTTATATGTTATAACGTAATACTATATAACGTTATACGTTAAAACGTAATACTATATAACGTTATACGTTATAACGTAATACTATATAACGTTATACGTCATAACGTAATGCTATATAACGTTATACGTTATAAGATAATACTATATAACGTTATACGTTATACGGTGATACTATATAACGTTATAACGTAATACTATATAAGGTTATACGTTATATGGTAATATTATATAACGTTATACGTCATAACGTAATACTATATAACGATATACGTTATAAGGTAATACTATATAACGATATACGTTCTAACGTAATACTATATAACGTTATACGTCATAACGTAATACTATATAACGTTATACGTTATAACGTAATACTATATAACGTTATACGTTACATGGTGATACTATATAACGTTATAACGTAATACTATATAACGTTATACGTTACATGGTGATACTATATAACGTTATAACGTAATACTATATAACGTTATACGTTATATGGTAATACTATATAACGTTATACGTCATAACGTAATACTACATAATGTTATACGTTATAACGTAATACTATATAACGTTATGTGTTATAACGTAATACTATATAACGTTATACGTTACATGGTGATACTATATAACGTTATACGTTACATGGTGATACTATATAACGTTATACGTTTTAACGTAATACTATATAATGTTATACGTTATAACGTAATACTATATAACGTTATACGTTATACCGTAATACTATATAACGTTATACGTTATAAGGAAATACTTTATAACGATATACGTTATAAGGTAATACTATATAACGTTATACGTTATAACGTAATACTATATAACGTTATACGTTATAACGTAATACTATATAACGTTATACGTCATAACGTGATACTATATAACGTTATACGTTATAAGGTAATACTATATAACGATATACGTTCTAACGTAATACCATATAACGTTATACGTCATAACGTAATACTATATAACGTTATACGTTATAACGTAATACTATATAACGTTATACGTTATAACGTAATACTATATAACGTTATACGTTATAACGTAATACAATATAACGTTAAACGTTACATGGTGATACTATATAACGTTATAACGTAATACTATATAACGTTATACGTTATATGGTAATATTATATAACGTTATACGTCATAACGTAATACTATATAACGTTATACGTTATAACGTAATACTATATAACGTTATACGTTATAACGTAATACTATATAACGTTATACGTTATATGGTGATACTATATAACGTTATAACGTAACACTATATAACCTGATACGTTATATGGTAATACTATATAACGTTATACGTCATAACGTAATACTATATAACGCTATACGTCATAACGTAATACTATATAACGTTATACGTTATAACGTAATACTATATAACGTTATACGTTACATGGTGATACTACATAACGTTATACGTTATAACGTAATACTATATAACGTTATGCGTTATAACGTAATACTATATAACGTTATACGTTATATGGTAATACTATATAACGTTATACGTTATAACGTCATACTATATAACGTTATACGTTATAACGTAATACTATATAATGTTATACGTTATACCGTAATATTATATAACGTTATACGTTATAACGTAATACTATATAACGTTATACGTCATAACGTAATACTATATTACGTTATACGTTATAACGTAATACTATATATCGTTATACGTTATATGGTGATACTATATAACTTTATAACGTAATACTATATAACGTTATACGTCATATGGTAATACTATATAACGTCATACGTCATAATGTAATACTATATAACGTTATACGTTATAACGTAATACTATATGACGTTATACGTTATAACGTAATACTATATAACGTTATATGTTATAGCGTAATACTATATAACGTTATACGTTATAACGTAATACTATATAACGTTATACGTCACATGGTGATACTATATAACGTTATACGTTACATGGTGATACTATATAACGTTATACGTTACATCGTGATACTATATAACGTTATACGTTATAACGTAATACTATATAATGTTATACGTTATAACGTAATACTATATAACGTTATACGTTATACCGTAATACTATATAACGTTATACGTTGTAACGTAATACTATATAACGTTATACGTTGTAACGTAATACTATATAACGTTATACGTCATAACGTAATACTATATTACGTTATACGTTATAACGTAATACTATATAACATTATACGTTATATGGTGATACTATATAACGTTATAACGTAATACTATATAACGTTATACGTTATATGGTAATACTATATAACGTTATACGTCATAACGTAATACTACATAATGTTATACGTTATAACGTAATACTATATAACGTTATGTGTTATAACGTAATACTATATAACGTTATACGTTACATGGTGATACTATATAACGTTATACGTTACATGGTGATACTATACAACGTTATACGTTTTAACGTAATACTATATAATGTTATACGTTATAACGTAATACTATATAACGTTATACGTTACATGGTGATACTATACAACGTTATACGTTTTAACGTAATACTATATAATGTTATACGTTATAACGTAATACTATATAACGTTATACGTTACATGGTGATACTATATAACGTTATAACGTAATACTATATAACGTTATACGTTACATGGTGATACTATATAACGTCATACGTTATATGGTAATACTATATAACGTTATACATCATAACGTAATACTATATAACGTTATACGTTATAACGTAATACTATATAACGTTATACGTTATAACGTAATACTATATAACGTTATACGTTACATGGTGATACTATATAACGTTATAACGTAATACTATATAACGTTATATGGTAACACTATATAACGTTATACGTCATAACGTAATACTATATAACGTTATACGTTATAACGTAATACTATATAACGTTATACGTTATAACGTAATACTATATAACGTTATACGTTATAACGTAATACTATATAACGTTATACGTTATACCGTAATACTATATAACGTTATACGTTACATGGAGATACTATATAACGTTATAACGTAATACTATATAACGTTATATGGTAACACTATATAACGTTATACGTCATAACGTAATACTATATAACGTTATACGTTATAACGTAATACTATATAACGTTATACGTTATAACGTAATACTATATAACGTTATACGTTATAACGTAATACTATATAACGTTATACGTTACATGGTGATACTATATAACGTTATAACGTAATACTATATAACGTTATACGTTATCCCGTAATACTATATAACGTTATACGTTATATGGTAATACTATATAACGTTATACGTTATTACGTAATACTATATAACGTTATACGTTATATGGTGATACTATATATCGTTATACGTTATAGCGCAATACTATATAATGTTATACGTTATAACGTAATACTATATAACGTTATACGTTATCCCGTAATACTATATAACGTTATACGTTATATGGTAATACTATATAACGTTATACGTTATTACGTAATACTATATAACGTTATACGTTATAACGTAATACTATATAACGTTATACGTTACATGGTGATACTATATATCGTTATACGTTATAGCGCAATACTATATAATGTTATACGTTATAACGTAATACTATATAACGTTATACGTTATACCGTAATACTATATAACGTTATACGTTATATGGTAATACTATATAACGTTAAACGTTATAACGTAATACTATATAACGTTATATGTTATAACGTAATACTATATAACGTTATACGTTAAAACGTAATACTATATAACGTTATACGTTATAACGTAATACTATATAACGTTATACGTCATAACGTAATGCTATATAACGTTATACGTTATAAGATAATACTATATAACGTTATACGTTATACGGTGATACTATATAACGTTATAACGTAATACTATATAAGGTTATACGTTATATGGTAATATTATATAACGTTATACGTCATAACGTAATACTATATAACGATATACGTTATAAGGTAATACTATATAACGATATACGTTCTAACGTAATACTATATAACGTTATACGTCATAACGTAATACTATATAACGTTATACGTTATAACGTAATACTATATAACGTTATACGTTACATGGTGATACTATATAACGTTATAACGTAATACTATATAACGTTATACGTTACATGGTGATACTATATAACGTTATAACGTAATACTATATAACGTTATACGTTATATGGTAATACTATATAACGTTATACGTCATAACGTAATACTACATAATGTTATACGTTATAACGTAATACTATATAACGTTATGTGTTATAACGTAATACTATATAACGTTATACGTTACATGGTGATACTATATAACGTTATACGTTACATGGTGATACTATATAACGTTATACGTTTTAACGTAATACTATATAATGTTATACGTTATAACGTAATACTATATAACGTTATACGTTATACCGTAATACTATATAACGTTATACGTTATAAGGAAATACTTTATAACGATATACGTTATAAGGTAATACTATATAACGTTATACGTTATAACGTAATACTATATAACGTTATACGTTATAACGTAATACTATATAACGTTATACGTCATAACGTGATACTATATAACGTTATACGTTATAAGGTAATACTATATAACGATATACGTTCTAACGTAATACCATATAACGTTATACGTCATAACGTAATACTATATAACGTTATACGTTATATGGTAATATTATATAACGTTATACGTCATAACGTAATACTATATAACGTTATACGTTATAACGTAATACTATATAACGTTATACGTTATAACGTAATACTATATAACGTTATACGTTATATGGTGATACTATATAACGTTATAACGTAACACTATATAACCTGATACGTTATATGGTAATACTATATAACGTTATACGTCATAACGTAATACTATATAACGTTATACGTCATAACGTAATACTATATAACGTTATACGTTATAACGTAATACTATATAACGTTGTACGTTACATGGTGATACTACATAACGTTATACGTTATAACGTAATACTATATAACGTTATGCGTTATAACGTAATACTATATAACGTTATACGTTATATGGTAATACTATATAACGTTGTACGTTACATGGTGATACTACATAACGTTATACGTTATAACGTAATACTATATAACGTTATGCGTTATAACGTAATACTATATAACGTTATACGTTATATGGTAATACTATATAACGTTATACGTTATAACGTCATACTATATAACGTTATACGTTATAACGTAATACTATATAATGTTATACGTTATACCGTAATATTATATAACGTTATACGTTATAACGTAATACTATATAACGTTATACGTCATAACGTAATACTATATTACGTTATACGTTATAACGTAATACTATATATCGTTATACGTTATATGGTGATACTATATAACTTTATAACGTAATACTATATAACGTTATACGTCATATGGTAATACTATATAACGTCATACGTCATAATGTAATACTATATAACGTTATACGTTATAACGTAATACTATATGACGTTATACGTCATAACGTAATACTATATAACGTTATACGTTATAACGTAATACTATATAACGTTATACGTTATAACGTAATACTATATAACGTTATACGTTACATGGTGATACTATATAACGTTATAACGTAATACTATATAACGTTATAACGTAATACTATATAACGTTATATGGTAACACTATATAACGTTATACGTCATAACGTAATACTATATAACGTTATACGTTATAACGTAATACTATATAACGTTATACGTTATAACGTAATACTATATAACGTTATACGTTATAACGTAATACTATATAACGTTATACGTTATACCGTAATACTATATAACGTTATACGTTACATGGAGATACTATATAACGTTATAACGTAATACTATATAACGTTATATGGTAACACTATATAACGTTATACGTCATAACGTAATACTATATAACGTTATACGTTATAACGTAATACTATATAACGTTATACGTTATAACGTAATACTATATAACGTTATACGTTATAACGTAATACTATATAACGTTATACGTTACATGGTGATACTATATAACGTTATAACGTAATACTATATAACGTTATACGTTATCCCGTAATACTATATAACGTTATACGTTATATGGTAATACTATATAACGTTATACGTTATTACGTAATACTATATAACGTTATACGTTATATGGTGATACTATATATCGTTATACGTTATAGCGCAATACTATATAATGTTATACGTTATAACGTAATACTATATAACGTTATACGTTATCCCGTAATACTATATAACGTTATACGTTATATGGTAATACTATATAACGTTATACGTTATTACGTAATACTATATAACGTTATACGTTATAACGTAATACTATATAACGTTATACGTTACATGGTGATACTATATATCGTTATACGTTATAGCGCAATACTATATAATGTTATACGTTATAACGTAATACTATATAACGTTATACGTTATACCGTAATACTATATAACGTTATACGTTATATGGTAATACTATATAACGTTAAACGTTATAACGTAATACTATATAACGTTATATGTTATAACGTAATACTATATAACGTTATACGTTAAAACGTAATACTATATAACGTTATACGTTATAACGTAATACTATATAACGTTATACGTCATAACGTAATGCTATATAACGTTATACGTTATAAGATAATACTATATAACGTTATACGTTATACGGTGATACTATATAACGTTATAACGTAATACTATATAAGGTTATACGTTATATGGTAATATTATATAACGTTATACGTCATAACGTAATACTATATAACGATATACGTTATAAGGTAATACTATATAACGTAATACGTTCTAACGTAATACTATATAACGTTATACGTCATAACGTAATACTATATAACGTTATACGTTATAACGTAATACTATATAACGTTATACGTTACATGGTGATACTATATAACGTTATAACGTAATACTATATAACGTTATACGTTACATGGTGATACTATATAACGTTATAACGTAATACTATATAACGTTATACGTTATATGGTAATACTATATAACGTTATACGTCATAACGTAATACTACATAATGTTATACGTTATAACGTAATACTATATAACGTTATGTGTTATAACGTAATACTATATAACGTTATACGTTACATGGTGATACTATATAACGTTATACGTTACATGGTGATACTATATAACGTTATACGTTTTAACGTAATACTATATAATGTTATACGTTATAACGTAATACTATATAACGTTATACGTTATACCGTAATACTATATAACGTTATACGTTATAAGGAAATACTTTATAACGATATACGTTATAAGGTAATACTATATAACGTTATACGTTATAACGTAATACTATATAACGTTATACGTTATAACGTAATACTATATAACGTTATACGTCATAACGTGATACTATATAACGTTATACGTTATAAGGTAATACTATATAACGATATACGTTCTAACGTAATACCATATAACGTTATACGTCATAACGTAATACTATATAACGTTATACGTTATATGGTAATATTATATAACGTTATACGTCATAACGTAATACTATATAACGTTATACGTTATAACGTAATACTATATAACGTTATACGTTATAACGTAATACTATATAACGTTATACGTTATATGGTGATACTATATAACGTTATAACGTAACACTATATAACCTGATACGTTATATGGTAATACTATATAACGTTATACGTCATAACGTAATACTATATAACGTTATACGTCATAACGTAATACTATATAACGTTATACGTTATAACGTAATACTATATAACGTTGTACGTTACATGGTGATACTACATAACGTTATACGTTATAACGTAATACTATATAACGTTATGCGTTATAACGTAATACTATATAACGTTATACGTTATATGGTAATACTATATAACGTTATACGTTATAACGTCATACTATATAACGTTATACGTTATAACGTAATACTATATAATGTTATACGTTATACCGTAATATTATATAACGTTATACGTTATAACGTAATACTATATAACGTTATACGTCATAACGTAATACTATATTACGTTATACGTTATAACGTAATACTATATATCGTTATACGTTATATGGTGATACTATATAACTTTATAACGTAATACTATATAACGTTATACGTCATATGGTAATACTATATAACGTCATACGTCATAATGTAATACTATATAACGTTATACGTTATAACGTAATACTATATGACGTTATACGTTATAACGTAATACTATATAACGTTATATGTTATAGCGTAATACTATATAACGTTATACGTTATAACGTAATACTATATAACGTTATACGTCACATGGTGATACTATATAACGTTATACGTTACATGGTGATACTATATAACGTTATACGTTACATCGTGATACTATATAACGTTATACGTTATAACGTAATACTATATAATGTTATACGTTATAACGTAATACTATATAACGTTATACGTTATACCGTAATACTATATAACGTTATACGTTGTAACGTAATACTATATAACGTTATACGTTGTAACGTAATACTATATAACGTTATACGTCATAACGTAATACTATATAACATTATACGTTATATGGTGATACTATATAACGTTATAACGTAATACTATATAACGTTATACGTTATATGGTAATACTATATAACGTTATACGTTATAACGTAATACTATATAACGTTGTACGTTACATGGTGATACTACATAACGTTATACGTTATAACGTAATACTATATAACGTTATGCGTTATAACGTAATACTATATAACGTTATACGTTATATGGTAATACTATATAACGTTATACGTTATAACGACATACTATATAACGTTATACGTTATAACGTAATACTATATAATGTTATACGTTATACCGTAATATTATATAACGTTATACGTCATAACGTAATACTATATAACGTTATACGTTATAACGTAATACTATATAACGTTGTACGTTACATGGTGATACTACATAACGTTATACGTTATAACGTAATACTATATAACGTTATGCGTTATAACGTAATACTATATAACGTTATACGTTATATGGTAATACTATATAACGTTATACGTTATAACGTCATACTATATAACGTTATACGTTATAACGTAATACTATATAATGTTATACGTTATACCGTAATATTATATAACGTTATACGTTATAACGTAATACTATATAACGTTATACGTCATAACGTAATACTATATTACGTTATACGTTATAACGTAATACTATATATCGTTATACGTTATATGGTGATACTATATAACTTTATAACGTAATACTATATAACGTTATACGTCATATGGTAATACTATATAACGTCATACGTCATAATGTAATACTTTATAACGTTATACGTTATAACGTAATACTATATGACGTTATACGTTATAACGTAATACTATATAACGTTATATGTTATAGCGTAATACTATATAACGTTATACGTTATAACGTAATACTATATAACGTTATACGTCACATGGTGATACTATATAACGTTATACGTTACATGGTGATACTATATAACGTTATACGTTACATCGTGATACTATATAACGTTATACGTTATAACGTAATACTATATAATGTTATACGTTATAACGTAATACTATATAACGTTATACGTTATACCGTAATACTATATAACGTTATACGTTGTAACGTAATACTATATAACGTTATACGTTGTAACGTAATACTATATAACGTTATACGTCATAACGTAATACTATATTACGTTATACGTTATAACGGAATACTATATAACATTATACGTTATATGGTGATACTATATAACGTTATAACGTAATACTATATAACGTTATACGTTATATGGTAATACTATATAACGTTATACGTCATAACGTAATACTACATAATGTTATACGTTATAACGTAATACTATATAACGTTATGTGTTATAACGTAATACTATATAACGTTATACGTTACATGGTGATACTATATAACGTTATACGTTACATGGTGATACTATACAACGTTATACGTTTTAACGTAATACTATATAATGTTATACGTTATAACGTAATACTATATAACGTTATACGTTACATGGTGATACTATATAACGTTATAACGTAATACTATATAACGTTATACGTTACATGGTGATACTATATAACGTCATACGTTATATGGTAATACTATATAACGTTATACGTCATAACGTAATACTATATAACGTTATACGTTATAACGTAATACTATATAACGTTATACGTTATATGGTAATACTACATAACGTTATACGTTATAACGTAATACTATATAACGTTATACGTTATAACGTAATACTATATAACGTTATACATTATAACGTAATACTATATAACGTTATACGTTATAACGTAATACTATATAACGTTATACGTTATAACGTAATACTATATAACGTTATACGTTATAACGTAATACTATATAACGTTATACGTTATAACGTAATACTATATAACGTTATACGCTATATGGTGATACTATATAACGTTATAACGTAATACTATATAACGTGATACGTTATATGGTAATACTATATAACGTTATACGTCATAACGTAATACTACATAATGTTATACGTTATAACGTAATACTATATAACGTTATGCGTTATAACGTAATACTATATAACGTTATACGTTACATGGTGATACTATATAACGTTATACGTTACATGGTGATACTATATAACGTTATACGTTTTAACGTAATACAATATAATGTTATACGTTATAACGTAATACTATATAACGTTATACGTTATACCGTAATACTATATAACGTTATACGTTATAAGGTAATACTTTATAACGATATACGTTATAACGTAATACTATATAACGTTATACGTTATAACGTAATACTATATAACGTTATACGTTACATGGTGATACTATATAACGTTATAACGTAATACTATATAACGTTATACGTTACATGGTGATACTATATAACGTTATACGTTATATGGTAATACTATATAACGTTATACGTCATAACGTAATACTATATAACGTTATACGTTATAACGTAATACTATATAACGTTATACGTCATAACGTAATACTATATTACGTTATACGTTATAACGTAATACTATATAACGTTATACGTTATATGGTGATACTATATAACGTTATAACGTAATACTATATAACGTTATACGTTTTAACGTAATACTATATAATGTTATACGTTATAACGTAATACTATATAACGTTATACGTTACATGGTGATACTATATAACGTTATAACGTAATACTATATAACGTTATACGTTACATGGTGATACTATATAACGCCATACGTTATATGGTAATACTATATAACGTTATACGTCATAACGTAATACTATATAACGTTATACGTTATAACGTAATACTATATAACGTTATACGTTATATGGTAATACTACATAACGTTATACGTTATAACGTA
The DNA here is from genome assembly GCF_040668555.2 of Bombus flavifrons. Lineage (NCBI taxonomy): Eukaryota > Metazoa > Arthropoda > Insecta > Hymenoptera > Apidae > Bombus > Bombus flavifrons. The sequence goes on along the minus strand of NW_027184808.1, from coordinate 60,976 downwards.
ATACTATATAACGTTATACGTTATAACGTAATACTATATAACGTTATACGTTATAACGTAATACTATATAACGTTATACGTTATAACGTAATACTATATAACGTTATACGTTATAACGTAATACTATATAACGTTATACGTTATAACGTAATACTATATAACGTTATACGTTATAACGTAATACTATATAACGTTATACGTTATATGGTGATACTATATAACGTTATAACGTAATACTATATAACGTGATACGTTATATGGTAATACTATATAACGTTATACGTCATAACGTAATACTACATAATGTTATACGTTATAACGTAATACTATATAACGTTATACGTTATAACGTAATACTATATAACGTTATACGTTATAACGTAATACTATATAACGTTATACGTTATATGGTGATACTATATAACGTTATAACGTAATACTATATAACGTGATACGTTATATGGTGATACTATATAACGTTATAACGTAATACTATATAACGTGATACGTTATATGGTAATACTATATAACGTTATACGTCATAACGTAATACTACATAATGTTATACGTTATAACGTAATACTATATAACGTTATGCGTTATAACGTAATACTATATAACGTTATACGTTACATGGTGATACTATATAACGTTATACGTTACATGGTGATACTATATAACGTTATACGTTTTAACGTAATACTATATAACGTTATACGTTATAACGTAATACTATATAACGTTATACGTTATACCGTAATACTATATAACGTTATACGTTATAAGGTAATACTTTATAACGATATACGTTATAACGTAATACTATATAACGTTATACGTTATAACGTAATACTATATAACGTTATACGTTACATGGTGATACTATATAACGTTATAACGTAATACTATATAACGTTATACGTTACATGGTGATACTATATAACGTTATACGTTATATGGTAATACTATATAATGTTATACGTTATAACGTAATACTATATAACGTTATACGTTATAACGTAATACTATATAACGTTATACGTTATAACGTAATACTATATAACGTTATACGTTATAACGTAATACTATATAACGTTATACGTTATATGGTGATACTATATAACGTTATAACGTAATACTATATAACGTGATACGTTATACGGTAATACTATATAACGTTATACGTCATAACGTAATACTACATAATGTTATACGTTATAACGTAATACTATATAACGTTATGCGTTATAACGTAATACTGTATAACGTTATACGTTACATGGTGATACTATATAACGTTATACGTTACATGGTGATACTATATAACGTTATACGTTCTAACGTAATACCATATAACGTTATACGTCATAACGTAATACTATATAACGTTATACGTTATAACGTAATACTATATAACGTTATACATTATAACGTAATACTATATAACGTTATACGTCATAACGTAATACTATATAACGTTATACGTTATAACGTAATACTATATAACGTTATACATTATAACGTAATACTATATAACGTTATACGTCATAACGTAATACTATATAACGTTATACGTTATAACGTAATACTATATAACGTTATACGTTACATGGTGATACTATATAACGTCATACGTTATATGGTAATACTATATAACGTTATACGTCATAACGTAATACTATATAACGTTATACGTTATAACGTAATACTATATAACGTTATACGTTATATGGTAATACTACATAACGTTATACGTTATAACGTAATACTATATAACGTTATACGTTATAACGTAATACTATATAACGTTATACGTTATAACGTAATACTATATAACGTTATACGTTATAACGTAATACTATATAACGTTATACGTTATAACGTAATACTATATAACGTTATACGTTACATGGTGACACTATATAACGTTATACGTTACATGGTGATACTATATAACGTTATACGTTTTAACGTAATACTATATAATGTTATACGTTATAACGTAATACTATATAACGTTATACGTTATACCGTAATACTATATAACGTTATACGTTATAAGGTAATACTTTATAACGATATTCGTTATAACGTAATACTATATAACGTTATACGTTGTAACGTAATACTATATAACGTTATACGTTATATGGTGATACTATATAACGTTATAACGTAATACTATATAACGTTATACGTTATATGGTAATATATATAACGTTATACGTCATAACGTAATACTGTATAACGTTATACGTTATAAGGTAATACTTTATAACGATATTCGTTATAACGTAATACTATATAACGTTATACGTTATAACTTAATACTATATAACGTTATACGTTATAACGTAATACTATATAACGTTATACGTTATATGGTAATACTATATAACGTTATACGTTATTACGTAATACTATATAATGTTATACGTTATAACGTAATACTATATAACGTTATACGTTACATGGTGATACTATATATCGTTATACGTTATAGCGCAATACTATATAATGTTATACGTTATAACGTAATACTATATAACGTTATACGTTATACCGTAATACTATATAACGTTATACGTTATATGGTAATACTATATAACGTTAAACGTTATAACGTAATACTATATAACGTTATACGTTATAACGTAATACTATATAACGTGATACGTTATACGGTAATACTATATAACGTTATACGTCATAACGTAATACTACATAATGTTATACGTTATAACGTAATACTATATAACGTTATGCGTTATAACGTAATACTGTATAACGTTATACGTTACATGGTGATACTATATAACGTTATACGTTACATGGTGATACTATATAACGTTATACGTTCTAACGTAATACCATATAACGTTATACGTCATAACGTAATACTATATAACGTTATACGTTATAACGTAATACTATATAACGTTATACATTATAACGTAATACTATATAACGTTATACGTCATAACGTAATACTATATAACGTTATACGTTATAACGTAATACTATATAACGTTATACGTTACATGGTGATACTATATAACGTTATAACGTAATACTATATAACGTTATACGTTACATGGTGATACTATACAACGTTATACGTTTTAACGTAATACTATATAATGTTATACGTTATAACGTAATACTATATAACGTTATACGTTACATGGTGATACTATATAACGTTATAACGTAATACTATATAACGTTATACGTTACATGGTGATACTATATAACGTCATACGTTATATGGTAATACTATATAACGTTATACGTCATAACGTAATACTATATAACGTTATACGTTATAACGTAATACTATATAACGTTATACGTTATATGGTAATACTACATAACGTTATACGTTATAACGTAATACTATATAACGTTATACGTTATAACGTAATACTATATAACGTTATACATTATAACGTAATACTATATAACGTTATACGTTATAACGTAATACTATATAACGTTATACGTTATAACGTAATACTATATAACGTTATACGTTATAACGTAATACTATATAACGTTATACGTTATAACGTAATACTATATAACGTTATACGCTATATGGTGATACTATATAACGTTATAACGTAATACTATATAACGTGATACGTTATATGGTAATACTATATAACGTTATACGTCATAACGTAATACTACATAATGTTATACGTTATAACGTAATACTATATAACGTTATGCGTTATAACGTAATACTATATAACGTTATACGTTACATGGTGATACTATATAACGTTATACGTTACATGGTGATACTATATAACGTTATACGTTTTAACGTAATACAATATAATGTTATACGTTATAACGTAATACTATATAACGTTATACGTTATACCGTAATACTATATAACGTTATACGTTATAAGGTAATACTTTATAACGATATACGTTATAACGTAATACTATATAACGTTATACGTTATAACGTAATACTATATAACGTTATACGTTACATGGTGATACTATATAACGTTATAACGTAATACTATATAACGTTATACGTTACATGGTGATACTATATAACGTTATACGTTATATGGTAATACTATATAACGTTATACGTCATAACGTAATACTATATAACGTTATACGTTATAACGTAATACTATATAACGTTATACGTCATAACGTAATACTATATTACGTTATACGTTATAACGTAATACTATATAACGTTATACGTTATATGGTGATACTATATAACGTTATAACGTAATACTATATAACGTTATACGTTTTAACGTAATACTATATAATGTTATACGTTATAACGTAATACTATATAACGTTATACGTTACATGGTGATACTATATAACGTTATAACGTAATACTATATAACGTTATACGTTACATGGTGATACTATATAACGCCATACGTTATATGGTAATACTATATAACGTTATACGTCATAACGTAATACTATATAACGTTATACGTTATAACGTAATACTATATAACGTTATACGTTATATGGTAATACTACATAACGTTATACGTTATAACGTAATACTATATAACGTTATACGTTATAACGTAATACTATATAACGTTATACGTTATAACGTAATACTATATAACGTTATACGTTATAACGTAATACTATATAACGTTATACGTTATAACGTAATACTATATAACGTTATACGTTATAACGTAATACTATATAACGTTATACGTTATAACGTAATACTATATAACGTTATACGTTATATGGTGATACTATATAACGTTATAACGTAATACTATATAACGTGATACGTTATATGGTAATACTATATAACGTTATACGTCATAACGTAATACTACATAATGTTATACGTTATAACGTAATACTATATAACGTTATACGTTATAACGTAATACTATATAACGTTATACGTTATAACGTAATACTATATAACGTTATACGTTATATGGTGATACTATATAACGTTATAACGTAATACTATATAACGTGATACGTTATATGGTGATACTATATAACGTTATAACGTAATACTATATAACGTGATACGTTATATGGTAATACTATATAACGTTATACGTCATAACGTAATACTACATAATGTTATACGTTATAACGTAATACTATATAACGTTATGCGTTATAACGTAATACTATATAACGTTATACGTTACATGGTGATACTATATAACGTTATACGTTACATGGTGATACTATATAACGTTATACGTTTTAACGTAATACTATATAACGTTATACGTTATAACGTAATACTATATAACGTTATACGTTATACCGTAATACTATATAACGTTATACGTTATAAGGTAATACTTTATAACGATATACGTTATAACGTAATACTATATAACGTTATACGTTATAACGTAATACTATATAACGTTATACGTTACATGGTGATACTATATAACGTTATAACGTAATACTATATAACGTTATACGTTACATGGTGATACTATATAACGTTATACGTTATATGGTAATACTATATAATGTTATACGTTATAACGTAATACTATATAACGTTATACGTTATAACGTAATACTATATAACGTTATACGTTATAACGTAATACTATATAACGTTATACGTTATAACGTAATACTATATAACGTTATACGTTATATGGTGATACTATATAACGTTATAACGTAATACTATATAACGTGATACGTTATACGGTAATACTATATAACGTTATACGTCATAACGTAATACTACATAATGTTATACGTTATAACGTAATACTATATAACGTTATGCGTTATAACGTAATACTGTATAACGTTATACGTTACATGGTGATACTATATAACGTTATACGTTACATGGTGATACTATATAACGTTATACGTTCTAACGTAATACCATATAACGTTATACGTCATAACGTAATACTATATAACGTTATACGTTATAACGTAATACTATATAACGTTATACATTATAACGTAATACTATATAACGTTATACGTCATAACGTAATACTATATAACGTTATACGTTATAACGTAATACTATATAACGTTATACGTTACATGGTGATACTATATAACGTTATAACGTAATACTATATAACGTTATACGTTACATGGTGATACTATATAACGTCATACGTTATATGGTAATACTATATAACGTTATACGTCATAACGTAATACTATATAACGTTATACGTTATAACGTAATACTATATAACGTTATACGTTATATGGTAATACTACATAACGTTATACGTTATAACGTAATACTATATAACGTTATACGTTATAACGTAATACTATATAACGTTATACGTTATAACGTAATACTATATAACGTTATACGTTATAACGTAATACTATATAACGTTATACGTTATAACGTAATACTATATAACGTTATACGTTACATGGTGACACTATATAACGTTATACGTTACATGGTGATACTATATAACGTTATACGTTACATGGTGATACTATATAACGTTATACGTTCTAACGTAATACCATATAACGTTATACGTCATAACGTAATACTATATAACGTTATACGTTATAACGTAATACTATATAACGTTATACATTATAACGTAATACTATATAACGTTATACGTCATAACGTAATACTATATAACGTTATACGTTATAACGTAATACTATATAACGTTATACGTTACATGGTGATACTATATAACGTTATAACGTAATACTATATAACGTTATACGTTACATGGTGATACTATATAACGTCATACGTTATATGGTAATACTATATAACGTTATACGTCATAACGTAATACTATATAACGTTATACGTTATAACGTAATACTATATAACGTTATACGTTATATGGTAATACTACATAACGTTATACGTTATAACGTAATACTATATAACGTTATACGTTATAACGTAATACTATATAACGTTATACGTTATAACGTAATACTATATAACGTTATACGTTATAACGTAATACTATATAACGTTATACGTTATAACGTAATACTATATAACGTTATACGTTACATGGTGACACTATATAACGTTATACGTTACATGGTGATACTATATAACGTTATACGTTTTAACGTAATACTATATAATGTTATACGTTATAACGTAATACTATATAACGTTATACGTTATACCGTAATACTATATAACGTTATACGTTATAAGGTAATACTTTATAACGATATTCGTTATAACGTAATACTATATAACGTTATACGTTATAACGTAATACTATATAACGTTATACGTTATAAGTAATACTATATAACGTTATACGTTATAACGTAATACTATATAACGTTATACGTTATAACGTAATACTATATAACGTTATACGTTATAACGTAATACTATATAACGTTATAACGTAATACTATATAACGTTATACGTTATATGGTAATACTATATAACGTTATACGTCATAACGTAATACTATATAACGTTATACGTTATAACGTGATACTATATAACGTTATACGTTATATGGTAATACTACAGAACGTTATACGTTATAACGTAATACTATATAACGTTATACGTTATAACTTAATACTATATAACGTTATACGTTATAACGTAATACTATATAACGTTATACGTTATAACGTAATACTATATAACGTTATACGTTGTAACGTAATACTATATAACGTTATACGTTATATGGTGATACTATATAACGTTATAACGTAATACTATATAACGTTATACGTTATATGGTAATATATATAACGTTATACGTCATAACGTAATACTGTATAACGTTATACGTTATAAGGTAATACTTTATAACGATATTCGTTATAACGTAATACTATATAACGTTATACGTTATAACTTAATACTATATAACGTTATACGTTATAACGTAATACTATATAACGTTATACGTTATATGGTAATACTATATAACGTTATACGTTATTACGTAATACTATATAATGTTATACGTTATAACGTAATACTATATAACGTTATACGTTACATGGTGATACTATATATCGTTATACGTTATAGCGCAATACTATATAATGTTATACGTTATAACGTAATACTATATAACGTTATACGTTATACCGTAATACTATATAACGTTATACGTTATATGGTAATACTATATAACGTTAAACGTTATAACGTAATACTATATAACGTTATACGTTATAACGTAATACTATATAACGTTATACGTTATAACGTAATACTATATAACGTTATACGTTATAACGTAATACTATATAACGTTATACGTTATAACGTAATACTATATAACGTTATACGTTATATGGTGATACTATATAACGTTATAACGTAATACTATATAACGTTATACGTTATATGGTAATATATATAACGTTATACGTCATAACGTAATACTGTATAACGTTATACGTTATAAGGTAATACTATATAACGATATACGTGCTAACGTAATACTATATAACGTTATTCGTCATAACGTAATACTATATAACGTTATACGTTAGAACGTAACACTATATAACGTTATACGTTACATGGTGATACTATATAACGTTATAACGTAATACTATATAACGTTATACGTTACATGGTGATACTATATAACGTCATACGTTATATGGTAATACTATATAACGTTATACGTCATAACGTAATACTATATAACGTTATACGTTATAACGTAATACTATATAACGTTATACGTTATATGGTAATACTACATAACGTTATACGTTATAACGTAATACTATATAACGTTATACGTTATAACGTAATACTATATAACGTTATACGTTATAACGTAATACTATATAACGTTATACGTTATAACGTAATACTATATAACGTTATACGTTATAACGTAATACTATATAACGTTATACGTTATAACGTAATACTATATAACGTTATACGTTATAACGTAATACTATATAACGTTATACGTTATATGGTGATACTATATAACGTTATAACGTAATACTATATAACGTGATACGTTATATGGTAATACTATATAACGTTATACGTCATAACGTAATACTACATAATGTTATACGTTATAACGTAATACTATATAACGTTATGCGTTATAACGTAATACTATATAACGTTATACGTTACATGGTGATACTATATAACGTTATACGTTACATGGTGATACTATATAACGTTATACGTTTTAACGTAATACTATATAATGTTATACGTTATAACGTAATACTATATAACGTTATACGTTATACCGTAATACTATATAACGTTATACGTTATAAGGTAATACTTTATAACGATATACGTTATAACGTAATACTATATAACGTTATACGTTATAACGTAATACTATATAACGTTATACGTTACATGGTGATACTATATAACGTTATAACGTAATACTATATAACGTTATACGTTACATGGTGATACTATATAACGTTATACGTAATATGGTAATACTATATAACGTTATACGTCATAACGTAATACTATATAACGTTATACGTTATAACGTAATACTATATAACGTTATACGTTATATGGTAATACTACATAATGTTATACGTTATAACGTAATACTATATAACGTTATACGTTATAACGTAATACTATATAACGTTATACGTTATAACGTAATACTATATAACGTTATACGTTATAACGTAATACTATATAACGTTATACGTTATATGGTGATACTATATAACGTTATAACGTAATACTATATAACGTGATACGTTATACGGTAATACTATATAACGTTATACGTCATAACGTAATACTACATAATGTTATACGTTATAACGTAATACTATATAACGTTATGCGTTATAACGTAATACTATATAACGTTATACGTTACATGGTGATACTATATAACGTTATACGTTATATGGTAATACTATATAACGTTATACGTCATAACGTAATACTATATAACGTTATACGTTATAACGTAATACTATATAACGTTATACGTTATATGGTAATACTACATAATGTTATACGTTATAACGTAATACTATATAACGTTATACGTTATAACGTAATACTATATAACGTTATACGTTATAACGTAATACTATATAACGTTATACGTTATAACGTAATACTATATAACGTTATACGTTATAACGTAATACTATATAACGTTATACGTTATATGGTGATACTATATAACGTTATAACGTAATACTATATAACGTGATACGTTATACGGTAATACTATATAACGTTATACGTCATAACGTAATACTACATAATGTTATACGTTATAACGTAATACTATATAACGTTATGCGTTATAACGTAATACTATATAACGTTATACGTTACATGGTGATACTATATAACGTTATACGTTACATGGTGATACTATATAACGTTATACGTTTTAACGTAATACTATATAATGTTATACGTTCTAACGTAATACCATATAACGTTATACGTCATAACGTAATACTATATAACGTTATACGTTATATGGTAATATTATATAACGTTATACGTCATAACGTAATACTATATAACGTTATACGTTACATGGTGATACTATATAACGTTATAACGTAATACTATATAACGTTATATGGTAATACTATATAACGTTATACGTCATAACGTAATACTATATAACGTTATACGTTATATGGTAATATTATATAACGTTATACGTCATAACGTAATACTATATAACGTTATACGTTATAACGTAATACTATATAACGTTATACGTTATAACGTAATACTATATAACGTTATACGTTATAACGTAATACTATATAACGTTATACGTTATAACGTAATACTATATAACGTTATACGATATAACGTAATACCATATAACGTTATACGTTATAACGTAATACTATATAACGTTATACGTTATAACGTAATACTATATAACGTTATACGTTATATCGTAATACTATATAACGTTATACGTTATAACGTAATACTATATAACGTTATACGTTATAACGTAATACTATATAACGTTATACGTTATAACGTAATACTATATAACGTTATACGATATAACGTAATACTATATAACGTTATACGTTATAACGTAATACTATATAACGTTATACGTTATAACGTAATACTATATAACGTTATACGTCATAACGTAATACTATATAACGTTATACGTTATAACGTAATACTATATAACGTTATACGTTATATGGTGATACTATATATCGTCATACGTTATAGCGCAATACTATATAATGTTATACGTTATAACGTAATACTATATAACGTTATACGTTATCCCGTAATACTATATAACGTTATACGTTATATGGTAATACTATATAACGTTATACGTTATTACGTAATACTATATAACGTTATACGTTATAACGTAATACTATATAACGTTATACGTTACATGGTGATACTATATATCGTTATACGTTATAGCGCAATACTATATAATGTTATACGTTATAACGTAATACTATATAACGTTATACGTTATACCGTAATACTATATAACGTTATACGTTATATGGTAATACTATATAACGTTAAACGTTATAACGTAATACTATATAACGTTATACGTTATAACGTAATACTATATAACGTTATACGTTATAACGTAATACTATATAACGTTATAAGTCATAACGTAATACTATATAACGTTATACGTTATAACGTAATACTATATAACGTTATACGTTATATGGTGATACTATAAAACGTTATAACGTAATACTATATAACGTTATACGTTATATGGTAATATATATAACGTTATACGTCATAACGTAATACTGTATAACGTTATACGTTATAAGGTAATACTATATAACGATATACGTTCTAACGTAATACTATATAACGTTATACGTCATAACGTAATACTATATAACGTTATACGTTATAACGTAATACTATATAACGTTATACGTTATAACGTAATACTATATAACGTTATACGTTACATGGTGATACTATATAACGTCATACGTTATATGGTAATACTATATAACGTTATACGTCATAACGTAATACTATATAACGTTATACGTTATAACGTAATACTATATAACGTTATACGTTATATGGTAATACTATATAACGTTATAACGTAATACTATATAACGTTATACGTTATATGGTAATATTATATAACGTTATACGTCATAACGTAATACTATATAACGTTATACGTTACATGGTGATACTATATAACGTTATAACGTAATACTATATAACGTTATATGGTAATACTATATAACGTTATACGTCATAACGTAATACTATATAACGTTATACGTTATAAGGTAATACTTTATAACGATATACGTTATAACGTAATACTATATAACGTTATACGTTATAACGTAATACTATATAACGTTATACGTTATAACGTAATACTATTTAACGTTATACGTTATAACGTAATACTATATAACGTTATACGTTATAACGTAATACTATATAACGTTATACGTTATAACGTAATACTATATAACGTTATACGTTACATGGTGATACTATATAACGTTATAACGTAATACTATATAACGTTATACGTTACATGGTGATACTATATAACGTTATACGTTATATGGTAATACTATATAACGTTATAACGTAATACTATATAACGTTATACGTTATATGGTAATATTATATAACGTTATACGTCATAACGTAATACTATATAACGTTATACGTTATAACGTAATACTATATAACGTTATACGTTATATGGTAATACTATATAACGTTATAACGTAATACTATATAACGTTATACGTTATATGGTAATATTATATAACGTTATACGTCATAACGTAATACTATATAACGTTATACGTTACATGGTGATACTATATAACGTTATAACGTAATACTATATAACGTTATATGGTAATACTATATAACGTTATACGTCATAACGTAATACTATATAACGTTATACGTTATAACGTAATACTATATAACGTTATACGTTATATGGTAATACTACATAACGTTATACGTTATAACGTAATACTATATAACGTTATACGTTATAACGTAATACTATATAACGTTATACGTTATAACGTAATACTATATAACGTTATACGTTATAACGTAATACTATATAACGTTATACGTTATACCGTAATACTATATAACGTTATACGTTATAAGGTAATACTTTATAACGATATACGTTATAACGTAATACTATATAACGTTATACGTTATAACGTAATACTATATAACGTTATACGTCACATGGTGATACTATATAACGTTATAACGTAATACTATATAACGTTATACGTTACATGGTGATACTATATAACGTTATACGTTATATGGTAATACTATATAACGTTATACGTCATAACGTAATACTATATAACGTTATACGTCATAACGTAATACTGTATAACGTTATACGTTATAAGGTAATACTATATAACGATATACGTTCTAACGTAATACTATATAACGTTATACGTCATAACGTAATACTATATAACGTTATACGTTATAACGTAATACTATATAACGTTATACGTTACATGGTGATACTATATAACGTTATAACGTAATACTATATAACGTTATACGTTATATGGTAATACTACATAACGTTATACGTTATAACGTAATACTATATAACGTTATACGTTATAACGTAATACTATATAACGTTATACGTTATATGGTAATACTACATAACGTTATACGTTATAACGTAATACTATATAACGTTATACGTTATAACGTAATACTATATAACGTTATACGTTATAACGTAATACTATATAACGTTATACGTTATAACGTAATACTATATAACGTTATACGTTATAACGTAATACTATATAACGTTATACGATATAACGTAATACTATATAACGTTATACGTTATAACGTAATACTATATAACGTTATACGTTAAAACGTAATACTATATAACGTTATACGTTATAACGTAATACTATATAACGTTATACGTCATAACGTAATACTATATAACGTTATACGTTATAACGTAATACTATATAACGTTATACGTTACATGGTGATACTATATAACGTCATACGTTATATGGTAATACTATATAACGTTATACGTCATAACGTAATACTATATAACGTTATACGTTATAACGTAATACTATATAACGTTATACGTTATATGGTAAGACTACATAACGTTATACGTTATAACGTAATACTATATAACGTTATACGTTATAACGTAATACTATATAACGTTATACGTTATAACGTAATACTATATAACGTTATACGTTATAACGTAATACTATATGACGTTATACGTTATAACGTAATACTATATAACGTTATACGATATAACGTAATACTATATAACGTTATACGTTATAACGTAATACTATATAACGTTATACGTTACATGGTGATACTATATATCGTTATACGTTATAGCGCAATACTATATAATGTTATACGTTATAACGTAATACTATATAACGTTATACGTTATACCGTAATACTATATAACGTTATACGTTATATGGTAATACTATATAACGTTAAACGTTATAACGTAATACTATATAACGTTATACGTTATAACGTAATACTATATAACGTTATACGTTATAACGTAATACTATATAACGTTATAAGTCATAACGTAATACTATATAACGTTATACGTTATAACGTAATACTATATAACGTTATACGTTATATGGTGATACTATAAAACGTTATAACGTAATACTATATAACGTTATACGTTATATGGTAATATATATAACGTTATACGTCATAACGTAATACTGTATAACGTTATACGTTATAAGGTAATACTATATAACGATATACGTTCTAACGTAATACTATATAACGTTATACGTCATAACGTAATACTATATAACGTTATACGTTATAACGTAATACTATATAACGTTATACGTTATAACGTAATACTATATAACGTTATACGTTACATGGTGATACTATATAACGTCATACGTTATATGGTAATACTATATAACGTTATACGTCATAACGTAATACTATATAACGTTATACGTTATAACGTAATACTATATAACGTTATACGTTATATGGTAATACTATATAACGTTATAACGTAATACTATATAACGTTATACGTTATATGGTAATACTATATATACCGTTATACGTCATAACGTAATACTATATAACGTTATACGTTACGTGGTGATACTATATAACGTTATAACGTAATACTATATAACGTTATATGGTAATACTATATAACGTTATACGTCATAACGTAATACTATATAACGTTATACGTTATAACGTAATACTATATAACGTTATACGTTATATGGTAATACTACATAACGTTATACGTTATAACGTAATACTATATAACGTTATACGTTATAACGTAATACTATATAACGTTATACGTTATAACGTAATACTATATAACGTTATACGTTATACCGTAATACTATATAACGTTATACGTTATAAGGTAATACTTTATAACGATATACGTTATAACGTAATACTATATAACGTTATACGTTATAACGTAATACTATATAACGTTATACGTTACATGGTGATACTATATAACGTTATAACGTAATACTATATAACGTTATACGTTACATGGTGATACTATATAACGTTATACGTTATATGGTAATACTATATAACGTTATACGTTATATGGTAATATTATATAACGTTATACGTCATAACGTAATACTATATAACGTTATACGTTATAACGTAATACTATATAACGTTATACGTTATATGGTAATACTATATAACGTTATAACGTAATAATATATAACGTTATACGTTATATGGTAATATTATATAACGTTATACGTCATAACGTAATACTATATAACGTTATACGTTACATGGTGATACTATATAACGTTATAACGTAATACTATATAACGTTATATGGTAATACTATATAACGTTATACGTCATAACGTAATACTATATAACGTTATACGTTATAACGTAATACTATATAACGTTATACGTTATATGGTAATACTACATAACGTTATACGTTATAACGTAATACTATATAACGTTATACGTTATAACGTAATACTATATAACGTTATACGTTATAACGTAATACTATATAACGTTATACGTTATAACGTAATACTATATAACGTTATACGTTATACCGTAATACTATATAACGTTATACGTTATAAGGTAATACTTTATAACGATATACGTTATAACGTAATACTATATAACGTTATACGTTATAACGTAATACTATATAACGTTATACGTTACATGGTGATACTATATAACGTTATAACGTAATACTATATAACGTTATACGTTACATGGTGATACTATATAACGTTATACGTTATATGGTAATACTATATAACGTTATACGTCATAACGTAATACTATATAACGTTATACGTCATAACGTAATACTGTATAACGTTATACGTTATAAGGTAATACTATATAACGATATACGTTCTAACGTAATACTATATAACGTTATACGTCATAACGTAATACTATATAACGTTATACGTTATAACGTAATACTATATAACGTTATACGTTACATGGTGATACTATATAACGTTATAACGTAATACTATATAACGTTATACGTTACATGGTGATACTATATAACGTCATACGTTATATGGTAATACTATATAACGTTATATTTCATAACGTAATACTATATAACGTTATACGTTATAACGTAATACTATATAACGTTATACGTTATATGGTAATACTACATAACGTTATACGTTATAACGTAATACTATATAACGTTATACGTTATACCGTAATACTATATAACGTTATACGTTATAAGGTAATACTTTATAACGATATACGTTATAACGTAATACTATATAACGTTATACGTTATAACGTAATACTATATAACGTTATACGTTACATGGTGATACTATATAACGTTATTACGTAATACTATATAACGTTATACGTTACATGGTGATACTATATAACGTTATACGTTATATGGTAATACTATATAACGTTATAACGTAATACTATATAACGTTATACGTTATATGGTAATATTATATAACGTTATACGTCATAACGTAATACTATATAACGTTATACGTTATAACGTAATACTATATAACGTTATACGTTATATGGTAATACTATATAACGTTATAACGTAATACTATATAACGTTATACGTTATATGGTAATATTATATAACGTTATACGTCATAACGTAATACTATATAACGTTATACGTTACATGGTGATACTATATAACGTTATAACGTAATACTATATAACGTTATATGGTAATACTATATAACGTTATACGTCATAACGTAATACTATATAACGTTATACGTTATAACGTAATACTATATAACGTTATACGTTATATGGTAATACTATATAACGTTATAACGTAATACTATATAACGTTATACGTTATATGGTAATACTATATATACCGTTATACGTCATAACGTAATACTATATAACGTTATACGTTACATGGTGATACTATATAACGTTATAACGTAATACTATATAACGTTATATGGTAATACTATATAACGTTATACGTCATAACGTAATACTATATAACGTTATACGTTATAACGTAATACTATATAACGTTATACGTTATATGGTAATACTACATAACGTTATACGTTATAACGTAATACTATATAACGTTATACGTTATAACGTAATACTATATAACGTTATACGTTATAACGTAATACTATATAACGTTATACGTTATATGGTAATACTATATAACGTTATAACGTAATAATATATAACGTTATACGTTATATGGTAATATTATATAACGTTATACGTCATAACGTAATACTATATAACGTTATACGTTACATGGTGATACTATATAACGTTATAACGTAATACTATATAACGTTATATGGTAATACTATATAACGTTATACGTCATAACGTAATACTATATAACGTTATACGTCATAACGTAATACTGTATAACGTTATACGTTATAAGGTAATACTATATAACGATATACGTTCTAACGTAATACTATATAACGTTATACGTCATAACGTAATACTATATAACGTTATACGTTATAACGTAATACTATATAACGTTATACGTTACATGGTGATACTATATAACGTTATAACGTAATACTATATAACGTTATACGTTACATGGTGATACTATATAACGTTATACGTTATATGGTAATACTATATAACGTTATAACGTAATACTATATAACGTTATACGTTATATGGTAATATTATATAACGTTATACGTCATAACGTAATACTATATAACGTTATACGTTATAACGTAATACTATATAACGTTATACGTTATATGGTAATACTATATAACGTTATAACGTAATACTATATAACGTTATACGTTATATGGTAATATTATATAACGTTATACGTCATAACGTAATACTATATAACGTTATACGTTACATGGTGATACTATATAACGTTATAACGTAATACTATATAACGTTATATGGTAATACTATATAACGTTATACGTCATAACGTAATACTATATAACGTTATACGTTATAACGTAATACTATATAACGTTATACGTTATATGGTAATACTACATAACGTTATACGTTATAACGTAATACTGTATAACGTTATACGTTATAACGTAATACTATATAACGTTATACGTTATAACGTAATACTATATAACGTTATACGTTATAACGTAATACTATATAACGTTATACGTTATACCGTAATACTATATAACGTTATACGTTATAAGGTAATACTTTATAACGATATACGTTATAACGTAATACTATATAACGTTATACGTTATAACGTAATACTATATAACGTTATACGTTACATGGTGATACTATATAACGTTATAACGTAATACTATATAACGTTATACGTTACATGGTGATACTATATAACGTTATACGTTATATGGTAATACTATATAACGTTATACGTTATAACGTAATACTATATAACGTTATACGTTACATGGTGATACTATATAACGTTATAACGTAATACTATATAACGTTATACGTTACATGGTGATACTATATAACGTTATACGTTATATGGTAATACTATATAACGTTATACGTCATAACGTAATACTATATAACGTTATACGTTATAACGTAATACTATATAACGTTATACGTTATATGATAATACTACATAATGTTATACGTTATAACGTAATACTATATAACGTTATACGTTATAACGTAATACTATATAACGTTATACGTTATAACGTAATACTATATAACGTTATACGTTATATGGTAATATTATATAACGTTATACGTCATAACGTAATACTATATAACGTTATACGTTATAACGTAATACTATATAACGTTATACGTTATATGGTAATACTATATAACGTTATAACGTAATACTATATAACGTTATACGTTATATGGTAATATTATATAACGTTATACGTCATAACGTAATACTATATAACGTTATACGTTACATGGTGATACTATATAACGTTATAACGTAATACTATATAACGTTATATGGTAATACTATATAACGTTATACGTCATAACGTAATACTATATAACGTTATACGTTATAACGTAATACTATATAACGTTATACGTTATATGGTAATACTACATAACGTTATACGTTATAACGTAATACTATATAACGTTATACGTTATAACGTAATACTATATAACGTTATACGTTACATGGTGATACTATATAACGTTATAACGTAATACTATATAACGTTATACGTTACATGGTGATACTATATAACGTTATACGTTATATGGTAATACTATATAACGTTATACGTCATAACGTAATACTATATAACGTTATACGTCATAACGTAATACTGTATAACGTTATACGTTATAAGGTAATACTATATAACGATATACGTTCTAACGTAATACTATATAACGTTATACGTCATAACGTAATACTATATAACGTTATACGTTATAACGTAATACTATATAACGTTATACGTTACATGGTGATACTATATAACGTTATAACGTAATACTATATAACGTTATACGTTACATGGTGATACTATATAACGTCATACGTTATATGGTAATACTATATAACGTTATACGTCATAACGTAATACTATATAACGTTATACGTTATAACGTAATACTATATAACGTTATACGTTATATGGTAATACTACATAACGTTATACGTTATAACGTAATACTATATAACGTTATACGTTATAACGTAATACTATATAACGTTATACGTTATAACGTAATACTATATAACGTTATACGTTATAACGTAATACTATATAACGTTATACGTTATAACGTAATACTATATAACGTTATACGATATAACCTAATACTATGTAACGTTATACGTTATAACGTAATACTATATAACGTTATACGTTAAAACGTAATACTATATAACGTTATACGTTATAACGTAATACTATATAACGTTATACGTCATAACGTAATACTATATAACGTTATACGTTATAACGTAATACTATATAACGTTATACGTTATATGGTGATACTATATATCGTCATACGTTATAGCGCAATACTATATAATGTTATACGTTATAACGTAATACTATATAACGTTATACGTTATCCCGTAATACTATATAACGTTATACGTTATATGGTAATACTATATAACGTTATACGTTATTACGTAATACTATATAACGTTATACGTTATAACGTAATACTATATAACGTTAAACGTTATAACGTAATACTATATAACGTTATACGTTATAACGTAATACTATATAACGTTATACGTTATAACGTAATACTATATAACGTTATAAGTCATAACGTAATACTATATAACGTTATACGTTATAACGTAATACTACATAACGTTATACGTTATATGGTGATACTATAAAACGTTATAACGTAATACTATATAACGTTATACGTTATATGGTAATATATATAACGTTATACGTCATAACGTAATACTGTATAACGTTATACGTTATAAGGTAATACTATATAACGATATACGTTCTAACGTAATACTATATAACGTTATACGTCATAACGTAATACTATATAACGTTATACGTTATAACGTAATACTATATAACGTTATACGTTATAACGTAATACTATATAACGTTATACGTTACATGGTGATACTATATAACGTCATACGTTATATGGTAATACTATATAACGTTATACGTCATAACGTAATACTATATAACGTTATACGTTATAACGTAATACTATATAACGTTATACGTTATATGGTAATACTATATAACGTTATAACGTAATACTATATAACGTTATACGTTATATGGTAATATTATATAACGTTATACGTCATAACGTAATACTATATAACGTTATACGTTACATGGTGATACTATATAACGTTATAACGTAATACTATATAACGTTATATGGTAATACTATATAACGTTATACGTCATAACGTAATACTATATAACGTTATACGTTATAACGTAATACTATATAACGTTATACGTTATATGGTAATACTACATAACGTTATACGTTATAACGTAATACTGTATAACGTTATACGTTATAACGTAATACTATATAACGTTATACGTTATAACGTAATACTATATAACGTTATACGTTATAACGTAATACTATATAACGTTATACGTTATACCGTAATACTATATAACGTTATACGTTATAAGGTAATACTTTATAACGATATACGTTATAACGTAATACTATATAACGTTATACGTTATAACGTAATACTATATAACGTTATACGTTACATGGTGATACTATATAACGTTATAACGTAATACTATATAACGTTATACGTTACATGGTGATACTATATAACGTTATACGTTATATGGTAATACTATATAACGTTATACGTCATAACGTAATACTATATAACGTTATACGTCATAACGTAATACTGTATAACGTTATACGTTATAAGGTAATACTATATAACGATATACGTTCTAACGTAATACTATATAACGTTATACGTCATAACGTAATACTATATAACGTTATACGTTATAACGTAATACTATATAACGTTATACGTTACATGTTGATACTATATAACGTTATAACGTAATACTATATAACGTTATACGTTACATGGTGATACTATATAACGTCATACGTTATATGGTAATACTATATAACGTTATATTTCATAACGTAATACTATATAACGTTATACGTTATAACGTAATACTATATAACGTTATACGTTATATGGTAATACTACATAACGTTATACGTTATAACGTAATACTATATAACGTTATACGTTATAACGTAATACTATATAACGTTATACGTTATAACGTAATACTATATAACGTTATACGTTATAACGTAATACTATATAACGTTATACGTTATACCGTAATACTATATAACGTTATACGTTATAAGGTAATACTTTATAACGATATACGTTATAACGTAATACTATATAACGTTATACGTTATAACGTAATACTATATAACGTTATACGTTACATGGTGATACTATATAACGTTATAACGTAATACTATATAACGTTATACGTTACATGGTGATACTATATAACGTTATACGTTATATGGTAATACTATATAACGTTATACGTCATAACGTAATACTATATAACGTTATACGTTATAACGTAATACTATATAACGTTATACGTTATATGGTAATACTACATAATGTTATACGTTATAACGTAATACTATATAACGTTATACGTTATAACGTAATACTATATAACGTTATACGTTATAACGTAATACTATATAACGTTATACGTTATATGGTAATATTATATAACGTTATACGTCATAACGTAATACTATATAACGTTATACGTTATAACGTAATACTATATAACGTTATACGTTATATGGTAATACTATATAACGTTATAACGTAATACTATATAACGTTATACGTTATATGGTAATATTATATAACGTTATACGTCATAACGTAATACTATATAACGTTATACGTTACATGGTGATACTATATAACGTTATAACGTAATACTATATAACGTTATATGGTAATACTATATAACGTTATACGTCATAACGTAATACTATATAACGTTATACGTTATAACGTAATACTATATAACGTTATACGTTATATGGTAATACTACATAACGTTATACGTTATAACGTAATACTATATAACGTTATACGTTATAACGTAATACTATATAACGTTATACGTTATAACGTAATACTATATAACGTTATACGTTATAACGTAATACTATATAACGTTATACGTTATACCGTAATACTATATAACGTTATACGTTATAAGGTAATACTTTATAACGATATACGTTATAACGTAATACTATATAACGTTATACGTTATAACGTAATACTATATAACGTTATACGTTACATGGTGATACTATATAACGTTATAACGTAATACTATATAACGTTATACGTCATAACGTAATACTATATAACGTTATACGTTATAACGTAATACTATATAACGTTATACGTTATAACGTAATACTATATAACGTTATACGTTACATGGTGATACTATATAACGTCATACGTTATATGGTAATACTATATAACGTTATACGTCATAACGTAATACTATATAACGTTATACGTTATATGGTAATATTATATAACGTTATACGTCATAACGTAATACTATATAACGTTATACGTTACATGGTGATACTATATAACGTTATAACGTAATACTATATAACGTTATATGGTAATACTATATAACGTTATACGTCATAACGTAATACTATATAACGTTATACGTTATAACGTAATACTATATAACGTTATACGTTATATGGTAATACTACATAACGTTATACGTTATAACGTAATACTATATAACGTTATACGTTATAACGTAATACTATATAACGTTATACGTTATAACGTAATACTATATAACGTTATACGTTATACCGTAATACTATATAACGTTATAAGTTATAAGGTAATACTTTATAACGATATACGTTATAACGTAATACTATATAACGTTATACGTTATAACGTAATACTATATAACGTTATACGTTACATGGTGATACTATATAACGTTATAACGTAATACTATATAACGTTATACGTTACATGGTGATACTATATAACGTTATACGTTATATGGTAATACTATATAACGTTATACGTTATATGGTAATATTATATAACGTTATACGTCATAACGTAATACTATATAACGTTATACGTTATAACGTAATACTATATAACGTTATACGTTATATGGTAATACTATATAACGTTATAACGTAATACTATATAACGTTATACGTTATATGGTAATATTATATAACGTTATACGTCATAACGTAATACTATATAACGTTATACGTTACATGGTGATACTATATAACGTTATAACGTAATACTATATAACGTTATATGGTAATACTATATAACGTTATACGTCATAACGTAATACTATATAACGTTATACGTTATAACGTAATACTATATAACGTTATACGTTATATGGTAATACTACATAACGTTATACGTTATAACGTAATACTATATAACGTTATACGTTATAACGTAATACTATATAACGTTATACGTTATAACGTAATACTATATAACGTTATACGTTATAACGTAATACTATATAACGTTATACGTTATACCGTAATACTATATAACGTTATACGTTATAAGGTAATACTTTATAACGATATACGTTATAACGTAATACTATATAACGTTATACGTTATAACGTAATACTATATAACGTTATACGTTACATGGTGATACTATATAACGTTATAACGTAATACTATATAACGTTATACGTTACATGGTGATACTATATAACGTTATACGTTATATGGTAATACTATATAACGTTATACGTCATAACGTAATACTATATAACGTTATACGTTATAACGTAATACTATATAACGTTATACGTTACATGGTGATACTATATAACGTTATAACGTAATACTATATAACGTTATACGTTACATGGTGATACTATATAACGTCATACGTTATATGGTAATACTATATAACGTTATATTTCATAACGTAATACTATATAACGTTATACGTTATAACGTAATACTATATAACGTTATACGTTATATGGTAATACTACATAACGTTATACGTTATAACGTAATACTATATAACGTTATACGTTATAACGTAATACTATATAACGTTATACGTTATAACGTAATACTATATAACGTTATACGTTATAACGTAATACTATATAACGTTATACGTTATAACGTAATACTATATAACGTTATACGTTATAACGTAATACTATATAACGTTATACGTTATACCGTAATACTATATAACGTTATACGTTATAAGGTAATACTTTATAACGATATACGTTATAACGTAATACTATATAACGTTATACGTTATAACGTAATACTATATAACGTTATACGTTACATGGTGATACTATATAACGTTATAACGTAATACTATATAACGTTATACGTTACATGGTGATACTATATAACGTTATACGTTATATGGTAATACTATATAACGTTATAACGTAATACTATATAACGTTATACGTTATATGGTAATATTATATAACGTTATACGTCATAACGTAATACTATATAACGTTATACGTTATAACGTAATACTATATAACGTTATACGTTATATGGTAATACTATATAACGTTATAACGTAATACTATATAACGTTATACGTTATATGGTAATATTATATAACGTTATACGTCATAACGTAATACTATATAACGTTATACGTTACATGGTGATACTATATGACGTTATAACGTAATACTATATAACGTTATATGGTAATACTATATAACGTTATACGTCATAACGTAATACTATATAACGTTATACGTTATAACGTAATACTATATAACGTTATACGTTATATGGTAATACTACATAACGTTATACGTTATAACGTAATACTATATAACGTTATACGTTATAACGTAATACTATATAACGTTATACGTTATAACGTAATACTATATAACGTTATACGTTATAACGTAATACTATATAACGTTATACGTTATACCGTAATACTATATAACGTTATACGTTATAAGGTAATACTTTATAACGATATACGTTATAACGTAATACTATATAACGTTATACGTTATAACGTAATACTATATAACGTTATACGTTACATGGTGATACTATATAACGTTATAACGTAATACTATATAACGTTATACGTTACATGGTGATACTATATAACGTTATACGTTATATGGTAATACTATATAACGTTATACGTCATAACGTAATACTATATAACGTTATACGTCATAACGTAATACTGTATAACGTTATACGTTATAAGGTAATACTATATAACGATATACGTTCTAACGTAATACTATATAACGTTATACGTCATAACGTAATACTATATAACGTTATACGTTATAACGTAATACTATAAAACGTTATACGTTACATGGTGATACTATATAACGTTATAACGTAATACTATATAACGTTATACGTTACATGGTGATACTATATAACGTCATACGTTATATGGTAATACTATATAACGTTATATTTCATAACGTAATACTATATAACGTTATACGTTATAACGTAATACTATATAACGTTATACGTTATATGGTAATACTACATAACGTTATACGTTATAACGTAATACTATATAACGTTATACGTTATAACGTAATACTATATAACGTTATACGTTATAACGTAATACTATATAACGTTATACGTTATAACGTAATACTATATAACGTTATACGTTATACCGTAATACTATATAACGTTATACGTTATAAGGTAATACTTTATAACGATATACGTTATAACGTAATACTATATAACGTTATACGTTATAACGTAATACTATATAACGTTATACGTTACATGGTGATACTATATAACGTTATAACGTAATACTATATAACGTTATACGTTACATGGTGATACTATATAACGTTATACGTTATATGGTAATACTATATAACGTTATACGTCATAACGTAATACTATATAACGTTATACGTTATAACGTAATACTATATAACGTTATACGTTATATGGTAATACTACATAATGTTATACGTTATAACGTAATACTATATAACGTTATACGTTATAACGTAATACTATATAACGTTATACGTTATAACGTAATACTATATAACGTTATACGTTATAACGTAATACTATATAACGTTATACGTTATATGGTGATACTATATAACGTTATAACGTAATACTATATAACGTGATACGTTATGCGGTAATACTATATAACGTTATACGTCATAACGTAATACTACATAATGTTATACGTTATAACGTAATACTATATAACGTTATGCGTTATAACGTAATACTATATAACGTTATACGTTACATGGTGATACTATATAACGTTATACGTTACATGGTGATACTATATAACGTTATACGTTTTAACGTAATACTATATAATGTTATACGTTCTAACGTAATACCATATAACGTTATACGTCATAACGTAATACTATATAACGTTATACGTTATAACGTAATACTATATAACGTTATACGTTATAACGTAATACTATATAACGTTATACGTTATAACGTAATACAATATAACGTTATACGTTACATGGTGATACTATATAACGTTATAACGTAATACTATATAACGTTATAACGTAATACTATATAACGTTATACGTTATATGGTAATATTATATAACGTTATACGTCATAACGTAATACTATATAACGTTATACGTTACATGGTGATACTATATAACGTTATAACGTAATACTATATAACGTTATATGGTAATACTATATAACGTTATACGTCATAACGTAATACTATATAACGTTATACGTTATAACGTAATACTATATAACGTTATACGTTATAACGTAATACTATATAACGTTATACGTTATAACGTAATACTATATAACGTTATACGTTATAACGTAATACTATATAACGTTATACGTTACATGGTGATACTATATAACGTTATAACGTAATACTATATAACGTTATACGTTATATGGTAATATTATATAACGTTATACGTCATAACGTAATACTATATAACGTTATACGTTATAACGTAATACTATATAACGTTATACGTTATAACGTAATACTATATAACGTTATACGATATAACGTAATACTATATAACGTTATACGTTATAACGTAATACTATATAACGTTATACGTTACATGGTGATACTATATAACGTTATACGTTATATGGTAATACTATATAACGTTATACGTCATAACGTAATACTATATAACGTTATACGTTATAACGTAATACTATATAACGTTATACGTTATATGGTAATACTATATAACGTTATATTTCATAACGTAATACTATATAACGTTATACGTTATAACGTAATACTATATAACGTTATACGTTATAACGTAATACTATATAACGTTATACGTTATATGGTAATACTACATAACGTTATACGTTATAACGTAATACTATATAACGTTATACGTTATAACGTAATACTATATAACGTTATACGTTATAACGTAATACTATATAACGTTATACGTTATAACGTAATACTATATAACGTTATACGTTATAACGTAATACTATATAACGTTATACGTTATAACGTAATACTATATAACGTTATACGTTATACCGTAATACTATATAACGTTATACGTTATAAGGTAATACTTTATAACGATATACGTTATAACGTAATACTATATAACGTTATACGTTATAACGTAATACTATATAACGTTATACGTTACATGGTGATACTATATAACGTTATAACGTAATACTATATAACGTTATACGTTACATGGTGATACTATATAACGTTATACGTTATATGGTAATACTATATAACGTTATAACGTAATACTATATAACGTTATACGTTATATGGTAATATTATATAACGTTATACGTCATAACGTAATACTATATAACGTTATACGTTATAACGTAATACTATATAACGTTATACGTTATATGGTAATACTATATAACGTTATAACGTAATACTATATAACGTTATACGTTATATGGTAATATTATATAACGTTATACGTCATAACGTAATACTATATAACGTTATACGTTACATGGTGATACTATATGACGTTATAACGTAATACTATATAACGTTATATGGTAATACTATATAACGTTATACGTCATAACGTAATACTATATAACGTTATACGTTATAACGTAATACTATATAACGTTATACGTTATATGGTAATACTACATAACGTTATACGTTATAACGTAATACTATATAACGTTATACGTTATAACGTAATACTATATAACGTTATACGTTATAACGTAATACTATATAACGTTATACGTTATAACGTAATACTATATAACGTTATACGTTATACCGTAATACTATATAACGTTATACGTTATAAGGTAATACTTTATAACGATATACGTTATAACGTAATACTATATAACGTTATACGTTATAACGTAATACTATATAACGTTATACGTTACATGGTGATACTATATAACGTTATAACGTAATACTATATAACGTTATACGTTACATGGTGATACTATATAACGTTATACGTTATATGGTAATACTATATAACGTTATACGTCATAACGTAATACTATATAACGTTATACGTCATAACGTAATACTGTATAACGTTATACGTTATAAGGTAATACTATATAACGATATACGTTCTAACGTAATACTATATAACGTTATACGTCATAACGTAATACTATATAACGTTATACGTTATAACGTAATACTATAAAACGTTATACGTTACATGGTGATACTATATAACGTTATAACGTAATACTATATAACGTTATACGTTACATGGTGATACTATATAACGTCATACGTTATATGGTAATACTATATAACGTTATATTTCATAACGTAATACTATATAACGTTATACGTTATAACGTAATACTATATAACGTTATACGTTATATGGTAATACTACATAACGTTATACGTTATAACGTAATACTATATAACGTTATACGTTATAACGTAATACTATATAACGTTATACGTTATAACGTAATACTATATAACGTTATACGTTATAACGTAATACTATATAACGTTATACGTTATACCGTAATACTATATAACGTTATACGTTATAAGGTAATACTTTATAACGATATACGTTATAACGTAATACTATATAACGTTATACGTTATAACGTAATACTATATAACGTTATACGTTACATGGTGATACTATATAACGTTATAACGTAATACTATATAACGTTATACGTTACATGGTGATACTATATAACGTTATACGTTATATGGTAATACTATATAACGTTATACGTCATAACGTAATACTATATAACGTTATACGTTATAACGTAATACTATATAACGTTATACGTTATATGGTAATACTACATAATGTTATACGTTATAACGTAATACTATATAACGTTATACGTTATAACGTAATACTATATAACGTTATACGTTATAACGTAATACTATATAACGTTATACGTTATAACGTAATACTATATAACGTTATACGTTATATGGTGATACTATATAACGTTATAACGTAATACTATATAACGTGATACGTTATGCGGTAATACTATATAACGTTATACGTCATAACGTAATACTACATAATGTTATACGTTATAACGTAATACTATATAACGTTATGCGTTATAACGTAATACTATATAACGTTATACGTTACATGGTGATACTATATAACGTTATACGTTACATGGTGATACTATATAACGTTATACGTTTTAACGTAATACTATATAATGTTATACGTTCTAACGTAATACCATATAACGTTATACGTCATAACGTAATACTATATAACGTTATACGTTATAACGTAATACTATATAACGTTATACGTTATAACGTAATACTATATAACGTTATACGTTATAACGTAATACAATATAACGTTATACGTTACATGGTGATACTATATAACGTTATAACGTAATACTATATAACGTTATAACGTAATACTATATAACGTTATACGTTATATGGTAATATTATATAACGTTATACGTCATAACGTAATACTATATAACGTTATACGTTACATGGTGATACTATATAACGTTATAACGTAATACTATATAACGTTATATGGTAATACTATATAACGTTATACGTCATAACGTAATACTATATAACGTTATACGTTATAACGTAATACTATATAACGTTATACGTTATAACGTAATACTATATAACGTTATACGTTATAACGTAATACTATATAACGTTATACGTTATAACGTAATACTATATAACGTTATACGTTACATGGTGATACTATATAACGTTATAACGTAATACTATATAACGTTATACGTTATATGGTAATATTATATAACGTTATACGTCATAACGTAATACTATATAACGTTATACGTTATAACGTAATACTATATAACGTTATACGTTATAACGTAATACTATATAACGTTATACGATATAACGTAATACTATATAACGTTATACGTTATAACGTAATACTATATAACGTTATACGTTACATGGTGATACTATATAACGTTATACGTTATATGGTAATACTATATAACGTTATACGTCATAACGTAATACTATATAACGTTATACGTTATAACGTAATACTATATAACGTTATACGTTATATGGTAATACTACATAATGTTATACGTTATAACGTAATACTATATAACGTTATACGTTATAACGTAATACTATATAACGTTATACGTTATAACGTAATACTATATAACGTTATACGTTATATGGTGATACTATATAACGTTATAACGTAATACTATATAACGTGATACGTTATACGGTAATACTATATAACGTTATACGTCATAACGTAATACTACATAATGTTATACGTTATAACGTAATACTATATAACGTTATGCGTTATAACGTAATACTATATAACGTTATACGTTACATGGTGATACTATATAACGTTATACGTTACATGGTGATACTATATAACGTTATACGTTTTAACGTAATACTATATAATGTTATACGTTCTAACGTAATACCATATAACGTTATACGTCATAACGTAATACAATATAACGTTATACGTTACATGGTGATACTATATAACGTTATAACGTAATACTATATAACGTTATACGTTATATGGTAATATTATATAACGTTATACGTCATAACGTAATACTATATAACGTTATACGTTACATGGTGATACTATAAAACGTTATAACGTAATACTATATAACGTTATATGGTAATACTATATAACGTTATACGTCATAACGTAATACTATATAACGTTATACGTTATAACGTAATACTATATAACGTTATACGTTATAACGTAATACTATATAACGTTATACGTTATAACGTAATACTATATAACGTTATACGTTATAACGTAATACTATATAACGTTATACGTTACATGGTGATACTATATAACGTTATAACGTAATACTATATAACGTTATACGTTATAACGTAATACTATATAACGTTATACGTTATAACGTAATACTATATAACGTTATACGTTATAACGTAATACTATATAACGTTATACGTTATAACGTAATACTATATAACGTTATACGTTATAACGTAATACTATATAACGTTATACGTTATAACGTAATACTATATAACGTTATACGTTATAACGTAATACTATATAACGTTATACGTTATAACGTAATACTATATAACGTTATACGTTATATGGTGATACTATATATCGTTATACGTTATAGCGCAATACTATATAATGTTATACGTTATAACGTAATACTATATAACGTTATACGTTATCCCGTAATACTATATAACGTTATACGTTATATGGTAATACTATATAACGTTATACGTTATTACGTAATACTATATAACGTTATACGTTATAACGTAATACTAAATAACGTTATACGTTACATGGTGATACTATATATCGTTATACGTTATAGCGCAATACTATATAATGTTATACGTTATAACGTAATACTATATAACGTTATACGTTATACCGTAATACTATATAACGTTATGCGTTATATGGTAATACTATATAACGTTAAACGTTATAACGTAATACTATATAACGTTATACGTTATAACGTAATACTATATAACGTTATACGTTATAACGTAATACTATATAACGTTATAAGTCATAACGTAATACTATATAACGTTATACGTTATAACGTAATACTATATAACGTTATACGTTATATGGTGATACTATATAACGTTATAACGTAATACTATATAACGTTATACGTTATATGGTAATATATATAACGTTATACGTCATAACGTAATACTGTATAACGTTATACGTTATAAGGTAATACTATATAACGATATACGTTCTAACGTAATACTATATAACGTTATACGTCATAACGTAATACTATATAACGTTATACGTTATAACGTAATACTATATAACGTTATACGTTACATGGTGATACTATATAACGTTATAACGTAATACTATATAACGTTATACGTTACATGGTGATACTATATAACGTCATACGTTATATGGTAATACTATATAACGTTATACGTCATAACGTAATACTATATAACGTTATACGTTATATGGTAATACTACATAACGTTATACGTTATAACGTAATACTATATAACGGTATACGTTATAACGTAATACTATATAACGTTATACGTTATAACGTAATACAATATAACGTTATACGTTATAACGTAATACTATATAACGTTATACGTTACAACGTAATACTATATAACGTTATACGTTATAACGTAATACTATATAACGTTATACGTTATAACGTAATACTATATAACGTTATACGTTATATGGTGATACTATATAACGTTATAACGTAATACTATATAACGTGATACGTTATATGGTAATACTATATAACGTTATACGTCATAACGTAATACTACATAATGTTATACGTTATAACGTAATACTATATAACGTTATGCGTTATAACGTAATACTATATAACGTTATACGTTACAACGTAATACTATATAACGATATACGTTATAACGTAATACTATATAACGTTATACGTTATAACGTAATACTATATAACGTTATACGTTACATGGTGATACTATATAACGTTATAACGTAATACTATATAACGTTATACGTTATAACGTAATACTATATAACGTTATACGTTATAACGTAATACTATATAACGTTATACGTTATAACGTAATACTATATAACGTTATACGTTATACCGTAATACTATATAACGTTATACGTTATAAGGTAATACTTTATAACGATATACGTTATAACGTAATACTATATAACGTTATACGTTATAACGTAATACTATATAACGTTATACGTTACATGGTGATACTATATAACGTTATAACGTAATACTATATAACGTTATACGTTACATGGTGATACTATATAACGTTATACGTTATATGGTAATACTATATAACGTTATACGTCATAACGTAATACTATATAACGTTATACGTTATAACGTAATACTATATAACGTTATACGTTATATGGTAATACTACATAATGTTATACGTTATAACGTAATACTATATAACGTTATACGTTATAACGTAATACTATATAACGTTATACGTTATAACGTAATACTATATAACGTTATACGTTATAACGTAATACTATATAACGTTATACGTTATAACGTAATACTATATAACGTTATACGTTATATGGTGATACTATATAACGTTATAACGTAATACTATATAACGTGATACGTTATGCGGTAATACTATATAACGTTATACGTCATAACGTAATACTACATAATGTTATACGTTATAACGTAATACTATATAACGTTATGCGTTATAACGTAATACTATATAACGTTATACGTTACATGGTGATACTATATAACGTTATACGTTACATGGTGATACTATATAACGTTATACGTTTTAACGTAATACTATATAATGTTATACGTTCTAACGTAATACCATATAACGTTATACGTCATAACGTAATACTATATAACGTTATACGTTATAACGTAATACTATATAACGTTATACGTTATAACGTAATACTATATAACGTTATACGTTATAACGTAATACAATATAACGTTATACGTTACATGGTGATACTATATAACGTTATAACGTAATACTATATAACGTTATAACGTAATACTATATAACGTTATAACGTAATACTATATAACGTTATACGTTATATGGTAATATTATATAACGTTATACGTCATAACGTAATACTATATAACGTTATACGTTACATGGTGATACTATATAACGTTATAACGTAATACTATATAACGTTATATGGTAATACTATATAACGTTATACGTCATAACGTAATACTATATAACGTTATACGTTATAACGTAATACTATATAACGTTATACGTTATAACGTAATACTATATAACGTTATACGTTATAACATAATACTATATAACGTTATTCGTTATAACGTAATACTATATAACGTTATACGTTACATGGTGATGCTATATAACGTTATAACGTAATACTATATAACGTTATA
This sequence comes from Bombus flavifrons, assembly GCF_040668555.2. Classification (NCBI taxonomy): domain Eukaryota; kingdom Metazoa; phylum Arthropoda; class Insecta; order Hymenoptera; family Apidae; genus Bombus; species Bombus flavifrons. The sequence continues at coordinate 25,141 of NW_027184808.1, read as the reverse complement.
CGTTATATGGTAATATTATATAACGTTATACGTCATAACGTAATACTATATAACGTTATACGTTATAACGTAATACTATATAACGTTATACGTTATAACGTAATACTATATAACGTTATACGATATAACGTAATACTATATAACGTTATACGTTATAACGTAATACTATATAACGTTATACGTTACATGGTGATACTATATAACGTTATACGTTATATGGTAATACTATATAACGTTATACGTCATAACGTAATACTATATAACGTTATACGTTATAACGTAATACTATATAACGTTATACGTTATATGGTAATACTACATAATGTTATACGTTATAACGTAATACTATATAACGTTATACGTTATAACGTAATACTATATAACGTTATACGTTATAACGTAATACTATATAACGTTATACGTTATATGGTGATACTATATAACGTTATAACGTAATACTATATAACGTGATACGTTATACGGTAATACTATATAACGTTATACGTCATAACGTAATACTACATAATGTTATACGTTATAACGTAATACTATATAACGTTATGCGTTATAACGTAATACTATATAACGTTATACGTTACATGGTGATACTATATAACGTTATACGTTACATGGTGATACTATATAACGTTATACGTTTTAACGTAATACTATATAATGTTATACGTTCTAACGTAATACCATATAACGTTATACGTCATAACGTAATACTATATAACGTTATACGTTATAACGTAATACTATATAACGTTATACGTTATAACGTAATACTATATAACGTTATACGTTATAACGTAATACAATATAACGTTATACGTTACATGGTGATACTATATAACGTTATAACGTAATACAATATAACGTTATACGTTATATGGTAATATTATATAACGTTATACGTCATAACGTAATACTATATAACGTTATACGTTACATGGTGATACTATAAAACGTTATAACGTAATACTATATAACGTTATATGGTAATACTATATAACGTTATACGTCATAACGTAATACTATATAACGTTATACGTTATAACGTAATACTATATAACGTTATACGTTATAACGTAATACTATATAACGTTATACGTTATAACGTAATACTATATAACGTTATACGTTATAACGTAATACTATATAACGTTATACGTTACATGGTGATACTATATAACGTTATAACGTAATACTATATAACGTTATACGTTATAACGTAATACTATATAACGTTATACGTTATAACGTAATACTATATAACGTTATACGTTATAACGTAATACTATATAACGTTATACGTTATAACGTAATACTATATAACGTTATACGTTATAACGTAATACTATATAACGTTATACGTTATAACGTAATACTATATAACGTTATACGTTATAACGTAATACTATATAACGTTATACGTTATAACGTAATACTATATAACGTTATACGTTATATGGTGATACTATATATCGTTATACGTTATAGCGCAATACTATATAATGTTATACGTTATAACGTAATACTATATAACGTTATACGTTATCCCGTAATACTATATAACGTTATACGTTATAACGTAATACTATATAACGTTATACGTTATAACGTAATACTATATAACGTTATAAGTCATAACGTAATACTATATAACGTTATACGTTATAACGTAATACTATATAACGTTATACGTTATATGGTGATACTATATAACGTTATAACGTAATACTATATAACGTTATACGTTATATGGTAATATATATAACGTTATACGTCATAACGTAATACTGTATAACGTTATACGTTATAAGGTAATACTATATAACGATATACGTTCTAACGTAATACTATATAACGTTATACGTCATAACGTAATACTATATAACGTTATACGTTATAACGTAATACTATATAACGTTATACGTTACATGGTGATACTATATAACGTTATAACGTAATACTATATAACGTTATACGTTACATGGTGATACTATATAACGTCATACGTTATATGGTAATACTATATAACGTTATACGTCATAACGTAATACTATATAACGTTATACGTTATATGGTAATACTACATAACGTTATAAGTTATAACGTAATACTATATAACGGTATACGTTATAACGTAATACTATATAACGTTATACGTTATAACGTAATACAATATAACGTTATACGTTATAACGTAATACTATATAACGTTATACGTTACAACGTAATACTATATAACGTTATACGTTATAACGTAATACTATATAACGTTATACGTTATATGGTGATACTATATAACGTTATAACGTAATACTATATAACGTGATACGTTATATGGTAATACTATATAACGTTATACGTCATAACGTAATACTACATAATGTTATACGTTATAACGTAATACTATATAACGTTATGCGTTATAACGTAATACTATATAACGTTATACGTTACAACGTAATACTATATAACGATATACGTTATAACGTAATACTATATAACGTTATACGTTATAACGTAATACTATATAACGTTATACGTTACATGGTGATACTATATAACGTTATAACGTAATACTATATAACGTTATACGTTACATGGTGATACTATATAACGTTATACGTTATATGGTAATACTATATAACGTTATACGTCATAACGTAATACTATATAACGTTATACGTTATAACGTAATACTATATAACGTTATACGTTATATGGTAATACTACATAATGTTATACGTTATAACGTAATACTATATAACGTTATACGTTATAACGTAATACTATATAACGTTATACGTTATAACGTAATACTATATAACGTTATACGTTATAACGTAATACTATATAACGTTATACGTTATATGGTGATACTATATAACGTTATAACGTAATACTATATAACGTGATACGTTATACGGTAATACTATATAACGTTATACGTCATAACGTAATACTACATAATGTTATACGTTATAACGTAATACTATATAACGTTATGCGTTATAACGTAATACTATATAACGTTATACGTTACATGGTGATACTATATAACGTTATACGTTACATGGTGATACTATATAACGTTATACGTTTTAACGTAATACTATATAATGTTATACGTTCTAACGTAATACCATATAACGTTATACGTCACAACGTAATACTATATAACGTTATACGTTATAACGTAATACTATATAACGTTATACGTTATAACGTTATACTATATAACGTTATACGTTATAACGTAATACAATATAACGTTATACGTTACATGGTGATACTATATAACGTTATAACGTAATACTATATAACGTTATACGTTATATGGTAATATTATATAACGTTATACGTCATAACGTAATATTATATAACGTTATACGTTACATGGTGATACTATATAACGTTATAACGTAATACTATATAACGTTATATGGTAATACTATATAACGTTATACGTCATAACGTAATACTATATAACGTTATACGTTATAACGTAATACTATATAACGTTATACGTTATAACGTAATACTATATAACGTTATACGTTATAACGTAATACTATATAACGTTATACGTTATAACGTAATACTATATAACGTTATACGTTACATGGTGATACTATATAACGTTATAACGTAATACTATATAACGTTATACGTTATCCCGTAATACTATATAACGTTATACGTTATATGGTAATACTATATAACGTTATACGTTTTTACGTAATACTATATAACGTTATACGTTATATGGTGATACTATATATCGTTATACGTTATAGCGCAATACTATATAATGTTATACGTTATAACGTAATACTATATAACGTTATACGTTATCCCGTAATACTATATAACGTTATACGTTATATGGTAATACTATATAACGTTATACGTTATTACGTAATACTATATAACGTTATACGTTATAACGTAATACTATATAACGTTATACGTTACATGGTGATACTATATATCGTTATACGTCATAACGTAATGCTATATAACGTTATACGTTATAAGGTAATACTATATAACGTTATACGTTATACGGTGATACTATATAACGTTATAACGTAATACTATATAAGGTTATACGTTATATGGTAATATTATATAACGTTATACGTCATAACGTAATACTATATAACGATATACGTTATAAGGTAATACTATATAACGATATACGTTCTAACGTAATACTATATAACGTTATACGTCATAACGTAATACTATATAACGTTATACGTTATAACGTAATACTATATAACGTTATACGTTACGTGGTGATACTATATAACGTTATAACGTAATACTACATAACGTTATACGTTACATGGTGATACTATATAACGTTATAACGTAATACTATATAACGTTATACGTTATATGGTAATACTATATAACGTTATACGTCATAACGTAATACTACATAATGTTATACGTTATAACGTAATACTATATAACGTTATGTGTTATAACGTAATACTATATAACGTTATACGTTACATGGTGATACTATATAACGTCATACGTTATATGGTAATACTATATAACGTTATACGTCATAACGTAATACTATATAACGTTATACGTTATATGGTAATACTACATAACGTTATACGTTATAACGTAATACTATATAACGGTATACGTTATAACGTAATACTATATAACGTTATACGTTATAACGTAATACAATATAACGTTATACGTTATAACGTAATACTATATAACGTTATACGTTACAACGTAATACTATATAACGTTATACGTTATAACGTAATACTATATAACGTTATACGTTATAACGTAATACTATATAACGTTATACGTTATATGGTGATACTATATAACGTTATAACGTAATACTATATAACGTGATACGTTATATGGTAATACTATATAACGTTATACGTCATAACGTAATACTACATAATGTTATACGTTATAACGTAATACTATATATCGTTATGCGTTATAACGTAATACTATATAACGTTATACGTTACATGGTGATACTATATAACGTTATACGTTACATGGTGATACTATATAACGTTATACGTTTTAACGTAATACTATATAATGTTATACGTTATAACGTAATACTATATAACGTTATACGTTATACCGTAATACTATATAACGTTATACGTTATAAGGTAATACTTTATAACGATATACGTTATAACGTAATACTATATAACGTTATACGTTATAACGTAATACTATATAACGTTATACGTTACATGGTGATACTATATAACGTTATAACGTAATACTATATAACGTTATACGTTACATGGTGATACTATATAACGTTATACGTTATATGGTAATACTATATAACGTTATACGTCATAACGTAATACTATATAACGTTATACGTTATAACGTAATACTATATAACGTTATACGTTATATGGTAATACTACATAATGTTATACGTTATAACGTAATACTATATAACGTTATACGTTATAACGTAATACTATATAACGTTATACGTTATAACGTAATACTATATAACGTTATACGTTATAACGTAATACTATATAACGTTATACGTTATATGGTGATACTATATAACGTTATAACGTAATACTATATAACGTGATACGTTATACGGTAATACTATATAACGTTATACGTCATAACGTAATACTACATAATGTTATACGTTATAACGTAATACTATATAACGTTATGCGTTATAACGTAATACTATATAACGTTATACGTTACATGGTGATACTATATAACGTTATACGTTACATGGTGATACTATATAACGTTATACGTTTTAACGTAATACTATATAATGTTATACGTTCTAACGTAATACCATATAACGTTATACGTCACAACGTAATACTATATAACGTTATACGTTATAACGTAATACTATATAACGTTATACGTTATAACGTTATACTATATAACGTTATACGTTATAACGTAATACAATATAACGTTATACGTTACATGGTGATACTATATAACGTTATAACGTAATACTATATAACGTTATACGATATATGGTAATATTATATAACGTTATACGTCATAACGTAATATTATATAACGTTATACGTTACATGGTGATACTATATAACGTTATAACGTAATACTATATAACGTTATACGTCATAACGTAATACTATATAACGTTATACGTTATAACGTAATACTATATAACGTTATACGTTATAACGTAATACTATATAACGTTATACGTTATAACGTAATACTATATAACGTTATACGTTATAACGTAATACTATATAACGTTATACGTTACATGGTGATACTATATAACGTCATAACGTAATACTATATAACGTTATACGTTATCCCGTAATACTATATAACGTTATACGTTATATGGTAATACTATATAACGTTATACGTTATTACGTAATACTATATAACGTTATACGTTATATGGTGATACTATATATCGTTATACGTTATAGCGCAATACTATATAATGTTATACGTTATAACGTAATACTATATAACGTTATACGTTATCCCGTAATACTATATAACGTTATACGTTATATGGTAATACTATATAACGTTATACGTTATTACGTAATACTATATAACGTTATACGTTATTACGTAATACTATATAACGTTATACGTTATAACGTAATACTATATAACGTTATACGTTACATGGTGATACTATATATCGTTATACGTTATAGCGCAATACTATATAATGTTATACGTTATAACGTAATACTATATAACGTTATACGTTATACCGTAATACTATATAACGTTATACGTTATATGGTAATACTATATAACGTTAAACGTTATAACGTAATACTATATAACGTTATACGTTATAACGTAATACTATATAACGTTATACGTTAAAACGTAATACTATATAACGTTATACGTTATAACGTAATACTATATAACGTTATACGTCATAACGTAATGCTATATAACGTTATACGTTATAAGGTAATACTATATAACGTTATACGTTATACGGTGATACTATATAACGTTATAACGTAATACTATATAAGGTTATACGTTATATGGTAATATTATATAACGTTATACGTCATAACGTAATACTATATAACGATATACGTTATAAGGTAATACTATATAACGATATACGTTCTAACGTAATACTATATAACGTTATACGTCATAACGTAATACTATATAACGTTATACGTTATAACGTAATACTATATAACGTTATACGTTACGTGGTGATACTATATAACGTTATAACGTAATACTATATAACGTTATACGTTACATGGTGATACTATATAACGTTATACGTTATATGGTAATACTATATAACGTTATACGTTATATGGTAATACTATATAACGTTATACGTCATAACGTAATACTATATAACGTTATACGTTATATGGTAATACTACATAATGTTATACGTTATAACGTAATACTATATAACGTTATACGTTATAACGTAATACTATATAACGTTATACGTTATAACGTAATACTATATAACGTTATACGTTATATGGTGATACTATATAACGTTATAACGTAATACTATATAACGTGATACGTTATACGGTAATACTATATAACGTTATACGTCATAACGTAATACTACATAATGTTATACGTTATAACGTAATACTATATAACGTTATGCGTTATAACGTAATACTATATAACGTTATACGTTACATGGTGATACTATATAACGTTATACGTTACATGGTGATACTATATAACGTTATACGTTTTAACGTAATACTATATAATGTTATACGTTCTAACGTAATACCATATAACGTTATACGTCATAACGTAATACTATATAACGTTATACGTTATAACGTAATACTATATAACGTTATACGTTATAACGTAATACTATATAACGTTATACGTTATAACGTAATACAATATAACGTTATACGTTACATGGTGATACTATATAACGTTATAACGTAATACTATATAACGTTATACGTTATATGGTAATATTATATAACGTTATACGTCATAACGTAATACTATATAACGTTATACGTTACATGGTGATACTATATAACGTTATAACGTAATACTATATAACGTTATATGGTAATACTATATAACGTTATACGTCATAACGTAATACTATATAACGTTATACGTTATAACGTAATACTATATAACGTTATACGTTATAACGTAATACTATATAACGTTATACGTTATAACGTAATACTATATAACGTTATACGTTATAACGTAATACTATATAACGTTATACGTTACATGGTGATACTATATAACGTTATAACGTAATACTATATAACGTTATACGTTATAACGTAATACTATATAACGTTATACGTTATAACGTAATACTATATAACGTTATACGTTATAACGTAATACTATATAACGTTATACGATATAACGTAATACTATATAACGTTATACGTTATAACGTAATACTATATAACGTTATACGTTAAAACGTAATACTATATAACGTTATACGTCATAACGTAATACTATATAACGTTATACGTTATATGGTGATACTATATATCGTTATACGTTATAGCGCAATACTATATAACGTTATACGTTATAACGTAATACTATATAACGTTATACGTTATCCCGTAATACTATATAACGTTATACGTTATATGGTAATACTATATAACGTTATACGTTATTACGTAATACTATATAACGTTATACGTTATAACGTAATACTAAATAACGTTATACGTTACGTGGTGATACTATATATCGTTATACGTTATAGCGCAATACTATATAATGTTATACGTTATAACGTAATACTATATAACGTTATACGTTATACCGTAATACTATATAACGTTATACGCTATATGGTAATACTATATAACGTTAAACGTTATAACGTAATACTATATAACGTTATACGTTATAACGTAATACTATATAACGTTATACGTTATAACGTAATACTATATAACGTTATAAGTCATAACGTAATACTATATAACGTTATACGTTATAACGTAATACTATATAACGTTATACGTTATATGGTGATACTATATAACGTTATAACGTAATACTATATAACGTTATACGTTATATGGTAATATATATAACGTTATACGTCATAACGTAATACTGTATAACGTTATACGTTATAAGGTAATACTATATAACGATATACGTTCTAACGTAATACTATATAACGTTATACGTTACATGGTGATACTATATAACGTTATAACGTAATACTATATAACGTTATACGTTACATGGTGATACTATATAACGTCATACGTTATATGGTAATACTATATAACGTTATACGTCATAACGTAATACTATATAACGTTATACGTTATAACGTAATACTATATAACGTTATACGTTATATGGTAATACTACATAACGTTATACGTTATAACGTAATACTATATAACGGTATACGTTATAACGTAATACTATATAACGTTATACGTTATAACGTAATACAATATAACGTTATACGTTATAACGTAATACTATATAACGTTATACGTTACAACGTAATACTATATAACGTTATACGTTATAACGTAATACTATATAACGTTATACGTTATAACGTAATACTATATAACGTTATACGTTATATGGTGATACTATATAACGTTATAACGTAATACTATATAACGTGATACGTTATATGGTAATACTATATAACGTTATACGTCATAACGTAATACTACATAATGTTATACGTTATAACGTAATACTATATAACGTTATGCGTTATAACGTAATACTATATAACGTTATACGTTACATGGTGATACTATATAACGTTATACGTTACATGGTGATACTATATAACGTTATACGTTTTAACGTAATACTATATAATGTTATACGTTATAACGTAATACTATATAACGTTATACGTTATACCGTAATACTATATAACGTTATACGTTATAAGGTAATACTTTATAACGATATACGTTATAACGTAATACTATATAACGTTATACGTTATAACGTAATACTATATAACGTTATACGTTACATGGTGATACTATATAACGTTATAACGTAATACTATATAACGTTATACGTTACATGGTGATACTATATAACGTTATACGTTATATGGTAATACTATATAACGTTATACGTCATAACGTAATACTATATAACGTTATACGTTATAACGTAATACTATATAACGTTATACGTTATATGGTAATACTACATAATGTTATACGTTATAACGTAATACTATATAACGTTATACGTTATAACGTAATACTATATAACGTTATACGTTATAACGTAATACTATATAAGGTTATACGTTATAACGTAATACTATATAACGTTATACGTTATATGGTGATACTATATAACGTTATAACGTAATACTATATAACGTGATACGTTATACGGTAATACTATATAACGTTATACGTCATAACGTAATACTACATAATGTTATACGTTATAACGTAATACTATATAACGTTATGCGTTATAACGTAATACTATATAACGTTATACGTTACATGGTGATACTATATAACGTTATACGTTACATGGTGATACTATAGAACGTTATACGTTTTAACGTAATACTATATAATGTTATACGTTCTAACGTAATACCATATAACGTTATACGTCACAACGTAATACTATATAACGTTATACGTTATAACGTAATACTATATAACGTTATACGTTATAACGTAATACTATATAACGTTATACGTTATAACGTAATACTATATAACGTTATACGTTATAACGTAATACTATATAACGTTATACGTTATAACGTAATACTATATAACGTTATACGTTATAACGTAATACTATATAACGTTATACGTTATAACGTAATACTATATAACGTTATACGTTACATGGTGATACTATATAACGTTATAACGTAATACTATATAACGTTATACGTTATCCCGTAATACTATATAACGTTACACGTTATATGGTAATACTATATAACGTTATACGTTATTACGTAATACTATATAACGTTATACGTTATATGGTGATACTATATATCGTTATACGTTATAGCGCAATACTATATAATGTTATACGTTATAACGTAATACTATATAACGTTATACGTTATAACGTAATACTATATAACGTTATACGTTAAAACGTAATACTATATAACGTTATACGTCATAACGTAATACTATATAACGTTATACGTTATATGGTGATACTATATATCGTTATACGTTATAGCGCAATACTATATAACGTTATACGTTATAACGTAATACTATATAACGTTATACGTTATCCCGTAATACTATATAACGTTATACGTTATATGGTAATACTATATAACGTTATACGTTATTACGTAATACTATATAACGTTATACGTTATAACGTAATACTATATAACGTTATACGTTATAACGTAATACTATATAACGTTATACGTTATATGGTGATACTATATAACGTTATAACGTAATACTATATAACGTGATACGTTATATGGTAATACTATATAACGTTATACGTCATAACGTAATACTACATAATGTTATACGTTATAACGTAATACTATATAACGTTATGCGTTATAACGTAATACTATATAACGTTATACGTTACATGGTGATACTATATAACGTTATACGTTACATGGTGATACTATATAACGTTATACGTTTTAACGTAATACTATATAATGTTATACGTTATAACGTAATACTATATAACGTTATACGTTATACCGTAATACTATATAACGTTATACGTTATAAGGTAATACTTTATAACGATATACGTTATAACGTAATACTATATAACGTTATACGTTATAACGTAATACTATATAACGTTATACGTTACATGGTGATACTATATAACGTTATAACGTAATACTATATAACGTTATACGTTACATGGTGATACTATATAACGTTATACGTTATATGGTAATACTATATAACGTTATACGTCATAACGTAATACTATATAACGTTATACGTTATAACGTAATACTATATAACGTTATACGTTATATGGTAATACTACATAATGTTATACGTTATAACGTAATACTATATAACGTTATACGTTATAACGTAATACTATATAACGTTATACGTTATAACGTAATACTATATAAGGTTATACGTTATAACGTAATACTATATAACGTTATACGTTATATGGTGATACTATATAACGTTATAACGTAATACTATATAACGTGATACGTTATACGGTAATACTATATAACGTTATACGTCATAACGTAATACTACATAATGTTATACGTTATAACGTAATACTATATAACGTTATGCGTTATAACGTAATACTATATAACGTTATACGTTACATGGTGATACTATATAACGTTATACGTTACATGGTGATACTATAGAACGTTATACGTTTTAACGTAATACTATATAATGTTATACGTTCTAACGTAATACCATATAACGTTATACGTCACAACGTAATACTATATAACGTTATACGTTATAACGTAATACTATATAACGTTATAACGTAATACTATATAACGTTATACGTTATCCCGTAATACTATATAACGTTACACGTTATATGGTAATACTATATAACGTTATACGTTATTACGTAATACTATATAACGTTATACGTTATATGGTGATACTATATATCGTTATACGTTATAGCGCAATACTATATAATGTTATACGTTATAACGTAATACTATATAACGTTATACGTTATCCCGTAATACTATATAACGTTATACGATATATGGTAATACTATATAACGTTATACGTTATTACGTAATACTATATAACGTTATACGTAATAACGTAATACTATATAACGTTATACGTTACATGGTGATACTATATATCGTTATACGTTATAGCGCAATACTATATAATGTTATACGTTATAACGTAATACTATATAACGTTATACGTTATACCGTAATACTATATAACGTTATACGTTATATGGTAATACTATATAACGTTAAACGTTATAACGTAGTACTATATAACGTTATACGTTATAACGTAATACTATATAACGTTATACGTTAAAACGTAATACTATATAACGTTATACGTTATAACGTAATACTATATAACGTTATACGTCATAACGTAATACTATATAACGTTATACGTTATAACGTAATACTATATAACGTTATACGTTACATGGTGATACTATATAACGTTATAACGTAATACTATATAACGTTATACGTTACATGGTGATACCATATAACGTTATAACGTAATACTATATAACGTTATACGTTATATGGTAATACTATATAACGTTATACGTCATAACGTAATACTACATAATGTTATACGTTATAACGTAATACTATATAACGTTATGTGTTATAACGTAATACTATATAACGTTATACGTTACATGGTGATACTATATAACGTTATACGTTACATGGTGATACTATATAACGTTATACGTTATAACGTAATACTATATAACGTTATACGTTATAACGTAATACTATATAACGTTATACGTCATAACGTGATACTATATAACGTTATACGTTATAAGGTAATACTATATAACGATATACGTTCTAACGTAATACCATATAACGTTATACGTCATAACGTAATACTATATAACGTTATACGTTATATGGTAATATTATATAACGTTATACGTCATAACGTAATACTATATAACGTTATACGTTATAACGTAATACTATATAACGTTATACGTTATATGGTGATACTATATAACGTTATAACGTAATACTATATAACCTGATACGTTATATGGTAATACTATATAACGTTATACGTCATAACGTAATACTATATAACGTTATACGTCATAACGTAATACTACATAATGTTATACGTTATAACGTAATACTATATAACGTTATACGTTACATGGTGATACTACATAACGTTATACGTTATAACGTAATACTATATAACGTTATGCGTTATAACGTAATACTATATAACGTTATACGTTATATGGTAATACTATATAACGTTATACGTTATAACGTCATACTATATAACGTTATACGTTATAACGTAATACTATATAACGTTATACGTTACATGGTGATACTATATAACGTTATACGTTACATGGTGATACTATATAACGTTATACGTTACATAGTGATACTATATAACGTTATACGTTACATGGTGATACTATATAACGATATACGTTATAACGTAATACTATATAATGTTATACGTTATAACGTAATACTATATAACGTTATACGTTATACCGTAATATTATATAACGTTATACGTTATAACGTAATACTATATAACGTTATACGTCATAACGTAATACTATATTACGTTATACGTTATAACGTAATACTATATATCGTTATACGTTATATGGTGATACTATATAACTTTATAACGTAATACTATATAACGTTATACGTCATATGGTAATACTATATAACGTCATACGTCATAATGTAATACTATATAACGTTATACGTTATAACGTAATACTATATGACGTTATACGTTATAACGTAATACTATATAACGTTATATGTTATAGCGTAATACTATATAACGTTATACGTTATAACGTAATACTATATAACGTTATACGTCATATGGTGATACTATATAACGTTATACGTTACATGGTGATACTATATAACGTTATACGTTACATGGTGATACTATATAACGTTATACGTTATAACGTAATACTATATAATGTTATACGTTATAACGTAATACTATATAACGTTATACGTTATACCGTAATACTATATAACGTTATACGTTGTAACGTAATACTATATAACGTTATACGTTGTAACGTAATACTATATAACGTTATACGTCATAACGTAATACTATATTACGTTATACGTTATAACGTAATACTATATAACGTTATACGTTATATGGTGATACTATATAACGTTATAACGTAATACTATATAACGTTATACGTTATATGGTAATACTATATAACGTTATACGTCATAACGTAATACTACATAATGTTATACGTTATAACGTAATACTATATAACGTTATGTGTTATAACGTAATACTATATAACGTTATACGTTACATGGTGATACTATATAACGTTATACGTTACATGGTGATACTATATAACGTTATACGTTTTAACGTAATACTATATAATGTTATACGTTATAACGTAATACTATATAACGTTATACGTTACATGGTGATACTATATAACGTTATACGTTATAACGTAATACTATATAACGTTATACGTTATATGGTAATAGCATATAACGTTATACGTCATAACGTAATACTATATAACGTTATACGTTATACCGTAATACTATATAACGTTATACGTTATATGGTAATACTATATAACGTTAAACGTTATAACGTAATACTATATAACGTTATACGTTATAACGTAATACTATATAACGTTATACGTTATAACGTAATACTATATAACGTTATACGTCATAACGTGATACTATATAACGTTATACGTTATAAGGTAATACTATATAACGATATACGTTCTAACGTAATACCATATAACGTTATACGTCATAACGTAATACTATATAACGTTATACGTTATAACGTAATACTATATATCGTTATACGTTATATGGTGATACTATATAACTTTATAACGTAATACTATATAACGTTATACGTTATATGGTAATACTATATAACGTTATACGTTATATGGTGATACTATATAACGTTATAACGTAATACTATATAACGTTATACGTTATATGGTAATACTATATAACGTTATACGTCATAACGTAATACTACATAATGTTATACGTTATAACGTAATACTATATAACGTTATGTGTTATAACGTAATACTATATAACGTTATACGTTACATGGTGATACTATATATCGTTATACGTTATAGCGCAATACTATATAATGTTATACGTTATAACGTAATACTATATAACGTTATACGTTATACCGTAATACTATATAACGTTATACGTTATATGGTAATACTATATAACGTTAAACGTTATAACGTAATACTATATAACGTTATACGTTATAACGTAATACTATATAACGTTATACGTTATAACGTAATACTATATAACGTTATACGTCATAACGTGATACTATATAACGTTATACGTTATAAGGTAATACTATATAACGATATACGTTCTAACGTAATACCATATAACGTTATACGTCATAACGTAATACTATATAACGTTATACGTTATAACGTAATACTATATATCGTTATACGTTATATGGCGATACTATATAACTTTATAACGTAATACTATATAACGTTATACGTTATATGGTAATACTATATAACGTTATACGTCATAACGTAATACTACATAATGTTATACGTTATAACGTAATACTATATAACGTTATGTGTTATAACGTAATACTATATAACGTTATACGTTACATGGTGATACTATATAACGTTATACGTTACATGGTGATACTATATAACGTTATACGTTTTAACGTAATACTATATAATGTTATACGTTATAACGTAATACTATATAACGTTATACGTTACATGGTGATACTATATAACGTTATACGTTATATCGTAATACTATATAACGTTATACGTTATATGGTAATAGCATATAACTTTATACGTCATAACGTAATACTATATAACGTTATACGTTATAACGTAATACTATATAACGTTATACGTTATATGGTGATACTATATAACGTTATACGTTATAACGTAATACTATATAACGTTATACGTTATATGGTGATACTATATAACGTTATAACGTAATACTATATAACGTTATACGTTATTACGTAATACTATATAACGTTATACGTTATATGGTGATACTATATAACTTTATAACGTAATACTATATAACGTTATACGTTATATGGTAATACTATATAACGTTATACGTCATAACGTGATACTATATAACGTTATACGTTATAAGGTAATACTATATAACGATATACGTTCTAACGTAATACCATATAACGTTATACGTTCTAACGTAATACCATATAACGTTATACGTCATAACGTAATACTATATATCGTTATACGTTATATGGTGATACTATATAACTTTATAACGTAATACTATATAACGTTATACGTTATATGGTAATACTATATAACGTTATACGTCATAACGTAATACTACATAATGTTATACGTTATAACGTAATACTATATAACGTTATACGTTATACCGTAATACTATATAACGTTATACGTTATATGGTAATACTATATAACGTTAAACGTTATAACGTAATACTATATAACGTTATACGTTATAACGTAATACTATATAACGTTATACGTTATAACGTAATACTATATAACGTTATACGTCATAACGTGATACTATATAACGTTATACGTTATAAGGTAATACTATATAACGATATACGTTCTAACGCAATACCATATAACGTTATACGTCATAACGTAATACTATATAACGTTATACGTTATATGGTAATATTATATAACGTTATAAGTCATAACGTAATACTATATAACGTTATACGTTATAACGTAATACTATATAACGTTATACGTTATAACGTAATACTATATAACGTTATACGTTATAACGTAATACTATATAACGTTATACGTTATAACGTAATACTATATAACGTTATACGTTATATGGTGATACTATATAACGTTATAACGTAATACTATCTAACCTGATACGTTATATGGTAATACTATATAACGTTATACGTCATAACGTAATACTATATAACGTTATACGTCATAACGTAATACTATATAACGTTATACGTTATAACGTAATACTATATAACGTTATACGTTACATGGTGATACTACATAACGTTATACGTTATAACGTAATACTATATAACGTTATACGTTACATAGTGATACTATATAACGTTATACGTTACATGGTGATACTATATAACGTTATACGTTACATAGTGATACTATATAACGTTATACGTTACATGGTGATACTATATAACGATATACGTTACATAGTGATACTATATAACGTTATACGTTACATGGTGATACTATATAACGTTATACGTTACATAGTGATACTATATAACGTTATACGTTACATGGTGATACTATATAACGATATACGTTATAACGTAATACTATATAACGTTATACGTTATAACGTAAGACTATATAACGTTATACGTTATATGGTGATACTATATAACGTTATAACGTAATACTATATAACGTTATACGTTATATGGTAATATATATAACGTTATACGTCATAACGTAATACTATATAACGTTATACGTTATATGGTGATACTATATAACGTTATAACGTAATACTATATAACGTTATACGTTATATGGTAATATATATAACGTTATACGTCATAACGTAATACTATATAACGTTATACGTTATAACGTAATACTATATAACGTTATGCGTTATAACGTAATACTATATAACGTTATACGTTATATGGTAATACTATATAACGTTATACGTTATAACGTCATACTATATAACGTTATACGTTATAACGTAATACTATATAACGTTATACGTTACATGGTGATACTACATAACGTTATACGTTATAACGTAATACTATATAACGTTATGCGTTATAACGTAATACTATATAACGTTATACGTTATATGGTAATACTGTATAACGTTATACGTTATAACGTCATACTATATAACGTTATACGTTATAACGTAATACTATATAACGTTATACGTTACATGGTGATACTATATAACGTTATACGTTACATGGTGATACTATATAACGTTATACGTTACATAGTGATACTATATAACGTTATACGTTACATGGTGATACTATATAACGATATACGTTATAACGTAATACTATATAATGTTATACGTTATAACGTAATACTATATAACGTTATACGTTATACCGTAATATTATATAACGTTATACGTTATAACGTAATACTATATAACGTTATACGTCATAACGTAATACTATATTACGTTATACGTTATAACGTAATACTATATATCGTTATACGTTATATGGTGATACTATATAACTTTATAACGTAATACTATATAACGTTATACGTCATATGTTAATACTATATAACGTCATACGTCATAATGTAATACTATATAACGTTATACGTTATAACGTAATACTATATGACGTTATACGTTATAACGTAATACTATACAACGTTATATGTTATAGCGTAATACTATATAACGTTATACGTTATAACGTAATACTATATAACGTTATACGTTATATGGTAATATATATAACGTTATACGTCATAACGTAATACTATATAACGTTATACGTTATAAGGTAATACTATATAACGTCATACGTTATATGGTAATACTATATAACGTTATACGTCATAACGTAATACTATATAACGTTATACGTTATAACGTCATACTATATAACGTTATACGTTATAAGGTAATACTATATAACGTCATACGTTATATGGTAATACTATATAACGTTATACGTCATAACGTAATACTATATAACGTTATACGTTATAACGTAATACTATATAACGTTATACGTTACATGGTGATACTATATAACGTTATAACGTAATACTATATAACGTTATACGTTATAACGTAATACTATATAACGTTATACGTTATAACGTAATACTATATAACGTTATACGTTATAACGTAATACTATATAACGTTATACGTTACATGGTGATACTATATAACGTTATAACGTAATACTATATAACGTTATACGTTATCCCGTAATACTATATAACGTTATACGTTATATGGTAATACTATATAACGTTATACGTTATTACGTAATACTATATAACGTTATACGTTATATGGTGATACTATATATCGTTATACGTTATAGCGCAATACTATATAATGTTATACGTTATAACGTAATACTATATAACGTTATACGTTATCCCGTAATACTATATAACGTTATACGTTATATGGTAATACTATATAACGTTATACGTTATTACGTAATACTATATAACGTTATACGTTATAACGTAATACTATATAACGTTATACGTTACATGGTGATACTATATATCGTTATACGTTATAGCGCAATACTATATAATGTTATACGTTATAACGTAATACTATATAACGTTATACGTTATACCGTAATACTATATAACGTTATACGTTATATGGTAATACTATATAACGTTAAACGTTATAACGTAATACTATATAACGTTATACGTTATAACGTCATACTATATAACGTTATACGTTATAAGGTAATACTATATAACGTCATACGTTATATGGTAATACTATATAACGTTATACGTCATAACGTAATACTATATAACGTTATACGTTATAACGTAATACTATATAACGTTATACGTTACATGGTGATACTATATAACGTTATAACGTAATACTATATAACGTTATATGGTAATACTATATAACGTTATACGTCATAACGTAATACTATATAACGTTATACGTTATAACGTAATACTATATAACGTTATACGTTATAACGTAATACTATATAACGTTATACGTTATAACGTAATACTATATAACGTTATACGTTATAACGTAATACTATATAACGTTATACGTTACATGGTGATACTATATAACGTTATAACGTAATACTATATAACGTTATACGTTATCCCGTAATACTATATAACGTTATACGTTATAACGTAATACTATATAACGTTATGCGTTATAACGTAATACTATATAACGTTATACGTTATATGGTAATACTGTATAACGTTATACGTTATAGCGCAATACTATATAATGTTATACGTTATAACGTAATACTATATAACGTTATACGTTACATGGTGATACTATATAACGTTATACGTTACATGGTGATACTATATAACGTTATACGTTACATAGTGATACTATATAACGTTATACGTTACATGGTGATACTATATAACGATATACGTTATAACGTAATACTATATAATGTTATACGTTATAACGTAATACTATATAACGTTATACGTTATACCGTAATATTATATAACGTTATACGTTATAACGTAATACTATATAACGTTATACGTCATAACGTAATACTATATTACGTTATACGTTATAACGTAATACTATATATCGTTATACGTTATATGGTGATACTATATAACTTTATAACGTAATACTATATAACGTTATACGTCATATGGTAATACTATATAACGTCATACGTCATAATGTAATACTATATAACGTTATACGTTATAACGTAATACTATATGACGTTATACGTTATAACGTAATACTATACAACGTTATATGTTATAGCGTAATACTATATAACGTTATACGTTATAACGTAATACTATATAACGTTATACGTTATATGGTAATATATATAACGTTATACGTCATAACGTAATACTATATAACGTTATACGTTATAAGGTAATACTATATAACGTCATACGTTATATGGTAATACTATATAACGTTATACGTCATAACGTAATACTATATAACGTTATACGTTATAACGTCATACTATATAACGTTATACGTTATAAGGTAATACTATATAACGTCATACGTTATATGGTAATACTATATAACGTTATACGTCATAACGTAATACTATATAACGTTATACGTTATAACGTAATACTATATAACGTTATACGTTACATGGTGATACTATATAACGTTATAACGTAATACTATATAACGTTATATGGTAATACTATATAACGTTATACGTCATAACGTAATACTATATAACGTTATACGTTATAACGTAATACTATATAACGTTATACGTTATAACGTAATACTATATAACGTTATACGTTATAACGTAATACTATATAACGTTATACGTTATAACGTAATACTATATAACGTTATACGTTACATGGTGATACTATATAACGTTATAACGTAATACTATATAACGTTATACGTTATCCCGTAATACTATATAACGTTATACGTTATATGGTAATACTATATAACGTTATACGTTATTACGTAATACTATATAACGTTATACGTTATATGGTGATACTATATATCGTTATACGTTATAGCGCAATACTATATAATGTTATACGTTATAACGTAATACTATATAACGTTATACGTTATCCCGTAATACTATATAACGTTATACGTTATATGGTAATACTATATAACGTTATACGTTATTACGTAATACTATATAACGTTATACGTTATAACGTAATACTATATAACGTTATACGTTACATGGTGATACTATATATCGTTATACGTTATAGCGCAATACTATATAATGTTATACGTTATAACGTAATACTATATAACGTTATACGTTATACCGTAATACTATATAACGTTATACGTTATATGGTAATACTATATAACGTTAAACGTTATAACGTAATACTATATAACGTTATACGTTATAACGTCATACTATATAACGTTATACGTTATAAGGTAATACTATATAACGTCATACGTTATATGGTAATACTATATAACGTTATACGTCATAACGTAATACTATATAACGTTATACGTTATAACGTAATACTATATAACGTTATACGTTACATGGTGATACTATATAACGTTATAACGTAATACTATATAACGTTATATGGTAATACTATATAACGTTATACGTCATAACGTAATACTATATAACGTTATACGTTATAACGTAATACTATATAACGTTATACGTTATAACGTAATACTATATAACGTTATACGTTATAACGTAATACTATATAACGTTATACGTTATAACGTAATACTATATAACGTTATACGTTACATGGTGATACTATATAACGTTATAACGTAATACTATATAACGTTATACGTTATCCCGTAATACTATATAACGTTATACGTTATATGGTAATACTATATAACGTTATACGTTATTACGTAATACTATATAACGTTATACGTTATATGGTGATACTATATATCGTTATACGTTATAGCGCAATACTATATAATGTTATACGTTATAACGTAATACTATATAACGTTATACGTTATCCCGTAATACTATATAACGTTATACGTTATATGGTAATACTATATAACGTTATACGTTATTACGTAATACTATATAACGTTATACGTTATAACGTAATACTATATAACGTTATACGTTACATGGTGATACTATATATCGTTATACGTTATAGCGCAATACTATATAATGTTATACGTTATAACGTAATACTATATAACGTTATACGTTATACCGTAATACTATATAACGTTATACGTTATATGGTAATACTATATAACGTTAAACGTTATAACGTAATACTATATAACGTTATACGTCATAACGTAATACTATATAACGTTATACGTTATACCGTAATACTATATAACGTTATACGTTATATGGTAATACTATATAACGTTAAACGTTATAACGTAATACTATATAACGTTATACGTTATAACGTAATACTATATAACGTTATATGGTAATACTATATAACGTTATACGTCATAACGTAATACTATATAACGTTATACGTTATAAGGTAATACTTTATAACGATATACGTTATAAGGTAATACTATATAACGTTATACGTTATAACGTAATACTATATAACGTTATACGTTATAACGTAATACTATATAACGTTATACGTCATAACGTGATACTATATAACGTTATACGTTATAAGGTAATACTATATAACGATATACGTTCTAACGTAATACCATATAACGTTATACGTCATAACGTAATACTTTATAACGTTATACGTTATATGGTAATATTATATAACGTTATACGTCATAACGTAATACTTTATAACGTTATACGTTATATGGTAATATTATATAACGTTATACGTCATAACGTAATACTATATAACGTTATACGTTATAACGTAATACTATATAACGTTATACGTTATAACGTAATACTATATAACGTTATACGTTATATGGTGATACTATATAACGTTATAACGTAATACTATATAACCTGATACGTTACATGGTGATACTATATATCGTTATACGTTATAGCGCAATACTATATAATGTTATACGTTATAACGTAATACTATATAACGTTTTACGTTATATGGTAATACTATATAACGTTATACGTTATATGGTAATACTATATAACGTTATACGTTATAACGTAATACTATATAACGTTATACGTTATAACGTAATACTATATAACGTTATACGTTATAACGTAATACTATATAACGTTATACGTTAAAACGTAATACTATATAACGTTATACGTTATAACGTAATACTATATAACGTTATACGTCATAACGTAATGCTATATAACGTTATACGTTATAAGGTAATACTATATAACGTTATACGTTATACGGTGATACTATATAACGTTATAACGTAATACTATATAAGGTTATACGTTATATGGTAATATTATATAACGTTATACGTCATAACGTAATACTATATAACGATATACGTTATAAGGTAATACTATATAACGATATACGTTCTAACGTAATACTATATAACGTTATACGTCATAACGTAATACTATATAACGTTATACGTTATAACTTAATACTATATAACGTTATACGTTACATGGTGATACTATATAACGTTATAACGTAATACTATATAACGTTATACGTTACATGGTGATACTATATAACGTTATAACGTAATACTATATAACGTTATACGTTATATGGTAATACTATATAACGTTATACGTCATAACGTAATACTACATAATGTTATACGTTATAACGTAATACTATATAACGTTATGTGTTATAACGTAATACTATATAACGTTATACGTTACCTGGTGATACTATATAACGTTATACGTTACATGGTGATACTATATAACGTTATACGTTTTAACGTAATACTATATAATGTTATACGTTATAACGTAATACTATATAACGTTATACGTTATACCGTAATACTATATAACGTTATACGTTATAAGGTAATACTTTATAACGATATAC